>NC_143114.1:5566723-5869511 GCF_061535455.1 Colias philodice | reverse complement strand
TAATGTATTATAAACATTAAATTAAGTTTACAACAAAAATACATAATATTAGCTAATGTGAAAACGAATCAACCAATCATCCCACAACAATGAAATGTGCACACAAATATTCATCCAAATCGGTTCATGTGATTAGGAGGAGTGACTGCAGCGCCATCTTCCGGGCCCAACTATGTTTCCAGATCACCCAGGAACTCAATTTAATATACTTACACAAAATTTTTCGAAATGAAAACTCACATTACTATGTAAATATGAATATAAACCTGTTTTAGTACTAAGCAATTTCCCGCACAGGTGTAGTAAGTATAAATGAAATAAATATCAACATCAAATTCTTTATACAACATACTTATCTACCACCTACTAAGAAATGTAATTCTTGAAATTTTTTCGTATTTTTTTAAATATAATACTACTCCAATGAGCTCCTGTTCCATATTACGGCCACCATACTTCCACTAAGTTCACCATGATTTTTTATTTCTTTGCACTTTGTTGCTTTTTGCTAAAAATGGAATCATGCGATAAAACCAGTAGAGCGTTGATAACATACATTTTTGACTGAATAAAGGTACTTACGAAGGAGTGGGTTCACATTGTGAACAATCAGTGGGTTTATTTTCCTTCTGGATTCCGGATTTCTGAAAAGATTATCTATGCTATAAATGAAAAAAATCTTACACATTCGTTATGTACTTAAAACAGGGGTACATATCAAACATCGTCTATAATACAATTATCATCAAATTTAAAATAAAACCAACTTACTTCATTAATTTGTTCCAATTGTAAGCATTCTTTTTCCTCCAACCTTTATGTTTCTTCTTCTTATTTTCTTTATTGTCCCCATTTGTCTCATTTTGTCTTATTGTGTTGTCACCCTTTTTTACGATGGCGCGAGCGACACAAGTTCCCCGTGTGACGGCCGTAGCGGGAATGACTCATGCAGCGATCGGGGTGGGAAGGTACAGGGCGGCTCTCGCTATATTGGCTGGTCGCGCGCTAATTTCAAGTATTTCTTGTTTATTTCAAAACCATCGCATATTTCAAAATTCTAAATCGGTAGACGTATAGGTTGTATGTTTTATAGTTAATATCCAAAAAGTCGTAACTTTACGTTTGTTATTTTGAAGATGCCAGAGATTAAAAAAAAAATAACAATGAGAACTTTGTTTTTTTTTTCTATCGAGAAAATATCATGGAATCATGTTTCTAAAACGGTAGACGTATTGTGTTACTATTGAACTTTCTTGTCAAGAATTTTCATCACGACAACTTTAGTAATATAAAAATTACGAAGGTTTAAAAAGGGCCGTAAATGTTAGAAAAATTAATTCATCACCTTAACTAAAGACTGGACACAACTATTATATTATTAGTTATTATTATTGAAGTGAAACTTCTTTATCGGGGGTGGACAAAAATTTTGTGAGACATTTTTTGCGTTACGCCGCGCGCGTTACATTTTTTGCGTTACGCCGCGCGCGTTACATTTTTGCGTTACGCCGTACTCGTGACATTTTTTTTCTTATCCCTACCACGCGTGATTCGACGTATACTTTCTCCAGCGGAGTAGGGATATCGTATCGTTTTAACGTACGTCCTACCACTTTACTTGACCGTTTTTCTATTGCACTCGTATTTATTTCCAACGCTCTATGGTGACGTGATAATATTATATTAAAGTGATCAGCACAATCAAAGTGTTTATTTTAATTATTCTAATTCCAGTGAATTTAAAAAAAAAAGTAAGTAATTACATATCTTTTTCTAATACTTAGGTGTAATTATGGTATTTATTTTTCTAAGTTATTTAAAATTAACCTCACTTTTTTATTGTATTTTTCAATTTTTTCAATTTTATTATAATATGTATAGATAATATGTATAGATACACTAGCACGTGGGTGGAATTATGTATAAATTTTTTCTAATACTTGAATGTTATTGTGGTACATATTTATTTTTCTAATTCTAAAATATTTACAGTTATTCTCAGTTTATGATTGAATTTTTTAAAACACCAACACGTGGGCGTGATCATGTTATTTATTTTTCAAGTTATTTAAGCTTAACCTCTGTCTTAATATGTATATATTATGTACTATGTGCGTCATTAATTTCTGACTGTTTCGAGATTTGGTGCAAAATAAAACAGTGTGTAAATAAAATTAAACAATTGAGTAAAAGTATAATTTCATAGATAACACGTTGAGAAGTTCCCTGTATAAATATTAAACATATCTTGTATAAATACATACATAATATGCCTATAGATCTTTACTCAATTGTTTTATTTTATTGATTTTTTACAAATTTTATTTACACACTATTTTATTTTGCACCAAATTTCGAAACAGTCAGAAATTAATGACGCACATATTATATATACGTTTTAATATAGAATATTTTTTATTTTACAACCTTTACAACTTGATCATTAGGAATTTATTACCTCTATTGTTCAAACAAAAATAAGTTACCGACTTTAAGAACGTGCCGACAATGTAAGTACACTATTGTTTCTTAGAAAACATTTTAGGAGTATACGATAATAAATCTATGACTCACGTAAACACGTGTTTGCTTGATTGGTGTCAGGTGTTCAATTATAATTTTATGAATTCAAAATTTATAAGAGTAAACCTCAAACTCTCTGTCCAAACAAAATCCGCCTAAGTCGAAATCCTTTATAAGCTGAAAACGGCAGTGGCCGGCGTAAATATTCAAATAGGTAGCGAGGAGCGAAGCGACGAGCATCTTAGGTTAACTTTTGAACTACCGCACGAGCCGAGCGAGCGAAGCGAGCGAGTTGCAGCAGCGGCCGGTGTAAATATTTAAATAGGTAGCGAGGAGCGAAGCGACGAGCATCTTAGGCGCGGGACATATACAAGCGGCGCGGCGCGCATCGGGCGCGCTGTTGGCGTCCGAAAATGATATTTATATAGAGTGGTTAAATGCATTTTCTTCATGCATAATTTAGTAAAATTATGTTTTTTGTGCTAAAAGAGATTTGAAAGTAACGTTAATTTGAAAGTAACGATTTTGTTTTGATAATTCCTTGTAAGTAAATAGCGAGGATAACCCCACGATTGCAAATATATCTTTGTTGGAAATGTTGGAATTTACTTGGAAAATTTTATAGTACTTTTAAAGTAATTTTAAAGTAGTACTGGTGTAATGATGGAAGAAAAGAAGGTTAAAATAACACAAAATTTATATTGTACTAGCGGTCCGCCCCGGCTTCGCCCGTGGTACATATTTCGCAATAAAAGGTAGCCTATGTTCTTTCTCAGGGTCTAAAGATTATCTGTGCCAAATTTCATCAAAATCGGTCCAGTACCTAGTTTATGCGTGAAAACCATACATACATACATACATACATACATACATACATACATACAAACCTTTCCTCTTTATAATATTAGTATAGATAAAATATGGTTTTCAAACACAGGTTTACATTTAAACCATATAAATCTTATCATTAAAATCTCAGTTCAAAAGTATTTACAGTACTGATCATTCCACAATATTATTACAATTACAAATAAATAAAAAACACAATCAAAATCAGGATTATCTTTATTTCTGACATTGTAAATACCTACATGGGAACTTTCATTATGCTCTTCTTCATTTTCACTTTCCCTACTGCCATCACCTGTGTAAATCATTTCATCGATTAATTCAATTCACCTTTAAAAACAAAACGAAGAAGGGTATGTAATAGCAGCTCTATATAATTCCACACAGAGAGAACACATTTTTGACTGACAGGCTACCGTCTCCTATAGACCGGGAGATACTGACACAAAATTTCGAGTCATTTGTAACAGGATGGCGGTTCTACAGGGGTCTTAGTACGCAATGACAAAAAGAAAAACGATGGTGTGAACGCTGGTACCGTCGGCTTAGTCGCGTGGGCGTTAGTCGAACTCGTCGGAAAAATAGCGAAGTCAAACGATTTGTAACACAAAAAATTTAGAATTTACCGATAGCCCATAAAAAAGAAGTAGGCGGTAGTGTCATGCCATACTTTTCCGGTGTGACTTACAGCCCGCCATACCGACGCGAATGTGTTGATTTAAAAAAAACAATTCAACCATTTGTACCAGGCTAACTTTTGCACAGGTAACCATCGTCGTGCAGCCATTTACGAAAATCGCCATGCCATACTTTTCGGACGATTCCAAATGGTCGCCATACCGCCGAAAATCTGCAAATTTTTTTTTTGTAAAAATTGTAACAGACAAATGACTCGAAATTTTGTGTCAGTATCTCCCGGTCTACTACCACCCGATTTGTTTTTGATTGTGTATGACCGTGAATTGACCTCTATTTGGATGCGATGGGGGAAGCGCGCCTGCGGTACGCCTGCGGTACGCCCGCGGCGCAACCGTGGCGTGCCGCCTCGTCGCCTTTCCAAAATTCTTTCATACAAAATGTATAAGAAGGACGTGGTGCAAAACAGATTCAAGAGGTGCGCTTATGGCACGCCCGCGCCCGCGCCGCTTGTGTTTGACCCGCGCCTTAGGTTAACTTTTGAACTACCGCACGAGCCGAGCGAGCGAAGCGAGCGAGTTGCAGCAGCGGCCGGTGTAAATATTAGTAGGTAGCGACGAGCGTGTGACTAACGTATTTCTTTAATATTGTATATAGTAAATTATTTTTTGAAAAATAAGGACATAAAGAAGTTTCACTTCTTACGTGTGTACTCTAGTACACGCACACATTTTTTATTTTATTTATGTCTCTCTCCATAATACACGGGCACAACCAGAAGGAAGATACCCGGTCCTTTGGAAAGCTTACGTGGGGACACAGGTCCAACACGCAGAGGCCCTTTAGAGAATTTAATGTGTTGTGGGACACCAGCCATTTATTATTATTAGTTCATCTGTATGAACTTTTGTTTTTCGTGTCGAGATAAATTTTTCAACGAGATCAATTTCATTCAAGATGATCAACCTGTTATCCTTTTATGCGCTGGCAAGCATATATCATTACATCAAGTATATTTTGCTGATATATTATATGTAGGTACCTAATATACCTACAAGCTTTATAAATTCAATGGCGATTAGCGAATATAATATATTTCTTTATCACGAAAATGTCCTGAATGTGGACACTACATACGTTCATTTTTAGAACATTCGTGAGATTAGAGTGAAATTCATTCTAAGAAATAATTCATCCATTAATCATCACTCCTACTCCTTTTATTCATATCCAAATCGTGCATTTACGAATCGTCCACTTCTAAATGCATGCATACAAACTCTCACACCCTATTACGAGTTTCCTCTCAAAATGTAAAACGATTGGAACAATGTCAAGAGGAAACTGCAAGGTTCTTTAAAAACTTGGCTCGAATAATCTTACAATTCTGATGTCGAGATTAGACTGGTTGCGTTAAATCTTTGATAGTATATATAGATTTTCTATGTATGTTATAGAGAAAAAGATGTGGTTGGTTAAACTAAAAATAGCTAATTAATTTCGAAAATTCAGATTCCTTTCATTCATACACCAGAAGATAGATTTTCTGGAGTATGTCACTCCACACATAAGTCGACATTGTTTGTTGTTTTCCCGAGACTAGTTGTGCCCCATGGTTTTACTCGCATTGCCCCGCTCCTGTGGGTCTTAATGTGATTATATATAGCCTATAGCCTTCCTCGATAAATGGGCTATCTAACACCAAAATAATTTTTCAAACCGGACCAGTAGTTTCTGAGATTAGCGCGTTCAAACAAACAAACAAATTCGTTAGTATAAGAAGTATCTATACTAATATTATAAAGCTGAAGAGTTTGTTTGTTTGTTTGAACGCGCTAATCTCGGTAACTACTGGTCCGATTTGAAAAATTCTTTCGGTGTTAAATAGCCCATTTATCGAGGAAGGTTATAGGCTATATATCATCACGCTACGACCAACAGGAGTGGAGCCACGGGGGTGAAACCGCGTGGAGCAGCTAGTATAATTATATAAGGAACCGGTAGTCGAACGTAACGCTCGCGACCTGGGCCCGTAGACAAAGTAACAATTAAAAAACGATAACGAAGTTAGAAAAGGAAAAATGTATGGGATTGACATTAGATAGACCACGTGATCTAACGCGGCGTATGTCAATCCCATACATTTTTGCCTTTTCTAACTTCGTTATCGTTTTTTAATTGTTACTTTGTCTAAGGCCCCAGCGTAGTAAAGGAAATTCCCATGGGAATGAATTAATGTTTCACCTGAGTAAAAGAAGCCTACATCAATCTCTAGTTTCCCTTCTATTCACAATTCCTTCGTCGTATCCCTCCGTTGCGACGTAAAATAGAGATAAACAAACACATTCGCATATATAATACACTAGCTTTCCGCCTGCGGCTTCGCCCACGTTTTCAAAGAAAAACCCGCATAGTTCCCGTTCCCGTGGGATTTCCGGGATAAAACCTAGCCTATTTTACTCGTGGATAATGTAGCTTTCGAATGGTGAAAGAATTTTTAAAATCGGTCCAGTAGTTTATGAGCCTATTCATTACAATCAAACAAACAAACAAACAAACAAACAAAGTTTTCCTCTTTATAATATTAGTGTAGATATTTCAAGTAGGTATATAAGAAAGGTAAGCAAAGTTTATGATAATTTTACCCAACTGCGTCATAAAGGTTTTGTTTTTAGAATCTACTAGCTTTTCGCCTGCGGCTTCGCCCGCTTTGTCTAAAACCTAATAAATTACATACTAAAAACCTTCCTCTTGAATCACTATTTATTTAAAAACAACTGCATCAAAATCCGTTGCGTATTTTGAAAGAATTAAGCATACAAAGGGACATAGGGACAGAGAAAGTGACTTTGTTTTATATTATGTGGTAAGGTAATGTGTATGTATGTTTCTTTGGCACGCTCTATAGCGTATAAACGGTTCAATACATTTCGCTTGAGTATCGTTAAGTACGATTAAATGACGCGAGTGTAAAGTTACAAAAAATAAATGGAAGGGTGGATGTTTTGGGCCGAAATATATTGTCCGTGTCCTTTGAGATTATTCCTCGCTTCTTATCTGTATTATATGTAATAGCAGCCGTTAAATATGTATTATTCCTTTATTTGGTTGGATTATAAAGGCTGAAAGTATTTTTTGTTTCGGCTTCGGCTTGTTATGTAAAAAAGTTTTAGCCTCCAAAGTAGAAAGATGCCACTCTCGAACCGTTGATTGATATATACCTATCATTATACAATTTGACCGCCTCCTCGGTACAGTGGTTGACGCGTAAGCGTAGCACCGAGGGGTCCTGGGTTCGAAACCCGGTGGAGACGAAGAAAAAAAATGTCTTGGTCTAGTAGGACACAGAAAGCTGATCACCTACTTGTCCCTAAAGAAAATCGATCAGTGAAACAGATGTATAATGCATCTGCCCCTTACCCCACTAGGGGACATGGGACTTCACTTACTTATTTTTTGTTTATTTTGAAGTGTTAGGAGAGTCCATTCAAGGTTAAGTCTTCTAGATTCTTTCGAAAAGTATAGTTTGGTTACAACCAAACCAAATTGTTTGGAACGCGCTAATCACAGAATCGATTTTCTGTGTCAAATATTTCTATTCAAGGTGGAATGCCATTTAAAGGGAAAAGACTTAGTCTTTATAAAATATCAGCTACTCTTTATACTAAAGGTAGAAATGTTTAGACACAGAATATATCCCAATATTTTTTTTTAATTCAACACTTTCCGATTTCCTTGCCACACCCGGGAATTGAACAAACTTAACCCTCTTAAAATAACACCCCATTATTTGTTTGATCGTCAAAGTCAATTGTAAGAATAAAATCTCTCTAACAAACTTGACAAATCCAATGAAAGAGATCCCTTTGTCCTTTAATATCTCTTCTATAAAATTGTGCATTTGTCCCCAGGTCTCCGCGTGGGTAACCGACCTGGTGATGTCTCCGGCGTCTCTAGAAGACAAGAAAGTGGTGCTCACCTGCGTGCTACGGGTTGCTTTGACCTGCTGGAATATTGGCAACTTCAACGGCGCTATGGAGGTCGTGGCTGGGTTGAAGTAAGTTGATAATTTGGGCATTGTAATTTGTAATGGAGCTAATTTATGACTTTGTTCGGTTGTAATTATGGTAGGTACTACCTGATAGAAAGTTTTATAAGCAGCCAAAGGAGAAAGAAGAATATAAAAATGTAAAACATTCTATATACCTAATATTCATATCCTATGTGAATTTTATTAAGACTATGGTATGGTAGATTGTAGAAATATGTATTTTTTGAAAGAGGTTAGACTGAGGGAAATGTTTTTTTGTAACTGGGTACAGATCTAGCAGTTTTAAGAGATGGAACGTAAGCCAATCGTCGCGAGCCTCGCTTTTGCCGGGGTCATACCTACTTGGTAGTATTCTTAACTAAAAATAGTAGTAATAATTATTCTGAAAGTTTGTGAAATGTTTGTAAATAATTACTACGAAAGGAGATAAGAAGAGAAAAGAAGACGGAAGAAGAGCAAGAGATTTGGCAGCCCTCACAAGCTGCTTGGCTTCATGGAGGAGCTCGGGTGGTTTCAATTTTAGCTGGTTTCCCCCACCTCCCTCTCTCACGCAAAATAGGCGCTTGACGTCGAGTTGCGGAGAAATGCCCGTATTATTAGTATTAGACGGAAGAAGATAGAAGATACGCTCTGTCTGCAGGGGTTTCTTTCGGCCTTCAGCTGTTTATAGACTGTAGGCCGGCGGAAACTACTTGCAGACGGTGTGGTACTGCTACAGAAGAGAAAAGAATAGTTAAGAATGGAAGATTAGAGAAGAAGAAAAGAAGAAAAGATTGTTCAGTTGTTGGATTGTGCTGTAATATATAATATTTATATTTATAATAATCTTTTGTAGCTTTAAGTAATTATGTACCTTTATTTTTATGGGCAGAAAATGACATTCTAATGAAAAGAGTAAAAAATGAAAGAATCATCGGCAAGTATTTGACCTTAATTTCAAAAATTGTAAAATAATAGGCTACATGGTATTATAGGTAAGCGATTCCTGGTTGTATTGAATATGCGACGTTCATATAAAGTTGAACAATAAACATACTTCCTCGTAAAAAAAATAATAAATATTGAAAATTTGAAGACCAACATCCTAAATAAATAGACACAATTTATGAGAAACAAAATATCTAAAAACAACGACTTATTATTATTTAAGCTACATCTCTTTTTGAACTTCCCAAAAACATACATGCTAATTACATACGGTTATTTACAAACGCGCGGGAAATTCATGACTGACAGATGAAATGTCATATTTCACAGATAATAAATGCCCAAAATCCGACAGATTATGTTGCCATATCAAAAATGGGAAGGTAAATTTTAATCACTCGAGTTGTAATCATGTTTTATGTTCTATTACTGAAACAGGTGTTGATTACATTTATAGCATTGTAGCTTTTATTACTTTTTATATTTGTTTCCTGAATGAGGGTTTTTTAATAATAGGACTGCGTTTTTGAGTATGTCATGTATTTTTGTATTTGTTAACTGTTATTTTTTACTAGTTTTAATGATATACAGGGTGTCCCGCCGTCGGTATTCTAAGCTCAATGGAGGTTATAGTTTTGCATACGCTGAGTACGTGAAAAATTCTTATAAAAATCCATATGCATTTTTTTAAAATAGATGAATTCTTAAAACTCTTTGTGTACGCCCCTAACAAAAAACTTTGCCACCCGCACGTGTGCCGCACGTGAGCTATCGTTTAAGATTATGTTTTCATAGACAAAATGCTCAAATTAGCGAAGCGTTATATGCCGGCTGCGCGAAGCTAGAGAAGAAAACGTGAATTGGAAAAATTTAGCAAAAATTTTTTGGCGTAATTTTGTTGTTTAAGTATTTTTTACGTGATCTGTGTATGCAAGACTACAAGGACCTTCACGCTTAGTATACCAATAGTGGGACACCCTGTATAGCCTATATGTTGACCCAACCTGTTAGTTATATTCATTATATTCAAAATTTGAAGTAAATCCATGTACTTGGAACTTTGGAGTTTAGTCCGAAATCCGGACAGACATACAGACAAACAGACTTTATTTTTGGCATCAATATCGATTGTAGATTACGCCCAAGCATTATTTTAGCCAAATGCGGCTTCGGTCGCAGATTACTCTTCAAAATTGTTTCCTGTCTCCTATTTCACTTCTTTAGTTGACTTTTGATTTTTGATCTTTCCTGTAATAAATGTACTTTTTTCTACTAACAGTACATTAGATACGGTAAAATGTTTTTTTTTAATAATTACTAGGCACAGGACACAACTTTTATAAATATATATTTTTTTAATATCTTTGAATTTATATCTTATTTAATAAGTTTATTTTTAAACAACGAAATCATATTTAACAAAAAAAATTGTTAAATGATTCATCTATATACAACATTTGAAATTTTGTAGAAGGTATGAACCTATCTTTAGTATCAAGTTACCTAACGGTCTTGTCCTAAAAACCTTTGACTGTAAATTTCCATCCCAATTACCTAACAATTTTGTAAGTATAAAGCAATTCTTTGAATTGTTTTTCAAAATTAATCACTTGAGAGCTGTATAGATATACACTATACTAATATTATTAGAGGGAAACTTGTATTTTTGTTTAAAATAAACTTGAATAAAAATTGTACATCTTCTTCTTATATATAAAATTCTCGTGTCACAATGTTAGTCTGCATACTCATCCGAAACGGGTGGACCGATTCTCATGAAATTTTCTGTGCATATCGGGTAAGTCTGAGAATCGGCCAACATCTATTTTTCATACGTACCACGGGCGAAGCCGGGGCGGACCGCTAGTCTTATATATAAAATTCTCGTGTCACAATGTTAGTCTGCATACTCCTCCGAAACGGGTGGACCGATTCTCATGAAATTTTCTGTGCATATCGGGTAAGTCTGAGAATGGGCCAACATCTATTTTTCATATGTACCACGGGCGAAGCCGGGGCGGGCCGCTAGTCTTATATATAAAATTCTCGTGTCACAATGTTAGTCTGCATACTCCTCCGAAACGGGTGGACCGATTCTCATGAAATTTTCTGTGCATATCGGGTAAGTCTGAGAATCGGCCAACATCTATTTTTCATACGTACCACGGGCGAAGCCGGGGCGGACCGCTAGTCTTATATATAAAATTCTCGTGTCACAATGTTAGTCTGCATACTCCTCCGAAACGGGTGGACCGATTCTCATGAAATTTTCTGTGCATATCGGGTAAGTCTGAGAATTGGCCAACATCTATTTTTCATATGTACCACGGGCGAAGCCGGGGCGGACCGCTAGTAGGTATATAACTTTCTAATATGTATAGCTAAATGACTAATTATTTACTTTCGCAATTATGTTTATTTAATAGAAAATGTGTAAATAAACTATAGGTACCAATTATTAAAAAAAACAAAGTTTTGATACGTTTTAATATACAAAAATTATTTTTCCATTAAAAAAAATTACATCGTCACCAAATAACTTAACTATTAACTAGGTAGATTACTTTTGTTCCGGGTCAATTATGCATATCATATTTATTCAATCATATTATATTAACTAGCTTTCCACCCGCAGCATCGCCCGCGCAGTAAAGAAAAACCCGCATAGTTCCCGTTCCCGTGGGATTTCCGGGATAAAACCTATCCTATTTCCCGGGGTAAAAAGTAGCCTATGTCCTTTCTCGGGTATCAAAATATCTCTATACCTACCAAATTTCATGCAAATTGGTTCAGTAGTTAAGGCGTGATTGAGTAACAGACGGACAGACAGAGTTACTTTCGCATTTATAATATTAGTAGGGATTGACAAATGAGCCAATAATAACCCTAATTACAGACTCTTAATACTACAAAAAAATAAATCAACAAATTTTTATTTCTCCCGAATAAACCCAGGAAAACGGCTAGTTAACGAAAATTCCAAACTCATCCATCAAAATTCAAGGAAAGCTTTTTAATGTAACAATTCGGTTCAAATTCCAAAAGGCTTCAAAACTTTTGGCGCGCATTTCTAAAATGGCGGCAAAGATTCGATTAGAATTACAAATGGCTGCCACGTGCCGTGCCGTTTGAACAAACTTTCCGATTTTAAAACAAAAAAGAGATGTTTAAAAACCACACAATTCACAAGTTTATATTATTTTACTAGCTGCTCTTCGCGGTTTCACCCGCGTGGCTCCGCTCCTGTTGGTCCTGCGTGATGATATATAGCCTTCCTCGATAAATGGGCTATCCAACACCGAAAGAATCTTTCAAATCGGATCAGTGTATGTTGAGATTAGCGCGTTCAAACACACAAACAAACTCTTCAGCTTTATAATATTAGAATAGTTTTATTACTTTTATTACAAAAATAAATATAAAATGCAGTTCCATCATGAGGTTTGTGAGGATGGATGTATGTGTATTATATTTGTTACTCTTTCACGCAAATACTACTGAACCGATTACAATGACATTTAGCACACATACAAAGGATAACTTGGATTTACACATAGGATAGGTTTTATCCCAGAAAGTGTGGGTCACAGGAACGGGAACTATGCGGGTTTTGAAATCAAGGGCGAAGCCGCGGGCGGATGTCTGTCCTTGCAAACTTTCGCATTTATAATATTAGTAGGATGTAAATCCTAGAAGCGCTATTAACAGAACCATAAATAAAAGTTCATGAAAAGATTACCGTTGATTTAATTCAAAAACTACAAAAGAAAAAATAACATCTTTTCATTTCAGTTTTAAATGCGGTTTAAGTGTAATTCCAGTCGAAAAGGCTTTGAAAGCCTATTCCAATGAATACATATTATTTTAGTTTTGAAAAATTCGTTTCAATACGCGAATAATAATAAAAAAAACCGGCCAAATGCGAGTCGGAACTGTGCACGAAGGGTTCCGTTATCATCTGTAATAGAAAATCACGTTTGCTGTATGTATACTAATTTTTAGCGTTTATTGTATGGGGACCCGCCTTATATATTTTTTTTTATTTTTAGTAATTGTTGTTATATCGGCAACGGAAATACATCATTTGTGAAAATTTCAGCTCTCTAGCTATCACGATTTATGAGATACAGCCTTTTTTTTAAGTGGGGAAATCTTGCATAGATACCCACGCCACGGCCTCCGGGGAAGGGGCCGTGGGTTATGTCGGATTCCTACCGACCAAAACCCCACTGTGTTCCGTCAACGACGGGGCCACGCGTATGGTAGAATTCGTCCGTACAGCCTGGAGACAAACAGACAGACAGCGGGATCTTAGTAATAGGGTCCCGTTTTACGCTTTGGGTACGGAACCCTAAAAATAATCTATACAAAAATCTCTGAACAGATGTCATATTTCCCTAAACAAGCAAAAACGTTGTGGGTTTATAAAAAGAAATTACAACCTTGAGATATGCTTAGTTCTTGTTATCAAAATGTAAAGCAAATATTTTTGTAAAAAGTAGTTTTATGTTTTAACCGACATCAAAAAATGAGGAATTTGTATTCGACTGTAAGTTTAATTTATATTTTAGGGTCTGGTTTCGCCAAAAAAGCGTGTGTGCCTAGCACACGTGTGAGAGGTGAAACTTATTTGACAAAATTTAAAGATACCAAAATCGTTGCTGTACTCCATGACGTGACGTTATTACTTATTACCATGGCGCGAACTTGAAATTTTACTCTCAACGCGCCTGAAGAAGTTTCACTTCAAAAACATATCACATGAAATAACTTTTGAATTGCTGCAGTGGATGTGATTATATCTATTATTATAACAAACATACATACAAAATCACGAATATTTCCTCTTTATAATATTACTTTACACTACGTTTGAAAAGGGCGACTGTAATTTTAATTTTACCTCCCGCGGAGATGCGACTAATAAATAATTTTAAATTTATTCAATTTTCCAAGATATTTACTTTAACTATATTCGGTAAAAGACAATTTTGACCTATATTAAACCCACAAAACGTTTAACGTGTTTAAATTTACAAATAAATAATAAATATTTCAGGACAATTTTTACACACGGCACGATCTGATCCCATACTAAGCTTTCGCTTGTGTTATGGAAACCAGATGGCTGATAAACATACTTATATTATTTTAAATAAATACTTATATAGATAATTAACACCCAGACACAGAGCAAACATCTATGTTCATCGCACAAATATTTGCCCCGGGTGGGAATCGAACCCACGACCTCTGGCTTGGAAGGCAGGGCCACTACCAAGCCAACCGGTCAGTCGAAAATCTATAATAAACTTAAATTTATTAATTCTTATTCATAGTATTGACAATCTTTTCCAGGTCACACAAGCTCAAGCCCTTCTGGCTGAGCATATCAGACGAGCCTCTACCAGCGCTGGACTTTCTCTCCGCGGCTCTGCTCTCAGCGGAGTACGAGAGAGCGCTGAGTCGAGCGCTGGCTATGCCGGAGTGTAGGCTGATACCGTTCTTTGGAGCTTTCTTACGGGAACTGAGGTAAGCAATTTTGTTGGCAATATTTTCAAAATTAACAACATTATTTTCGAAATTAAAGACTTTTTAACGGATTTTAACGCGATTTATTCATTATATTATTTTCCCGACGTTTCGAACATTTTACAGCGAGCGTGGTCACGGTTATAAAGTCTTTGATTTCTAAATATATAATACTCGCGTAAAACCAAACACTAGAAAACATTATTTTCATCATAATCTTCATTATTATCAATATTGACTGCAACAGCATTACCATCATAATTGGTATAATTGTGACGTCATTCAATTGAATTACTAGGTAATTATTTAATGTAACGTCTTGACTGAACGTCATTTTGCATAGTCGTTGTTATGGATAAAGCGGTGGGTTAGTAACCTAACCAGGTTTGTTGTTTTTTAATTACACAGAAATAGGAGAAATGTGGACGTTTGGAAAAAATAAATTCTGTCGTCATTCATTGATTCTTTTAGAGGTCGTGGGTTCGATTCCCACCCGGGGCAAATATTTGTGTGATGAACATACATGTTTGCTCCGTGTCTGGGTGTTAATTATCTATATAAGTAGGTATTTATTTAAAATTATATATGTATGTATGGCTGATAAGCCATCAGGGCCTTAGACAAAGTAACAATTACAAAACGATAACGAAGTTAGAAATCGCAAAAATGTATGGGATTGACATTAGATAGACCACGTGATCTAACGCGGCGTATGTCAATCCCATACATTTTTGCGATTTCTAACTTCGTTATCGTTTTGTAATAGTTACTTTGTCTACTGGGCCTGGTTTCCATAACAGAAGCGAAAGCTTAGTATGGGATCAGATCGTGCCGTGTGTGAAAATTGTCCTGAATATTTATTTATTTATTTATTGAATGCGCTAGTTATTCAACAATATGTCGAGTTATATCCGCTCTATTCAAAGGACTACGTCACAATCCGCTTACTAAATGGACGTTGAGTTACGCTTGTTTAATCAACGTTCGGCCTAGTCATTCCATTGAAAGTCGTCATTCAATGAACGCGCTATTCATTCAATCAAATAGTAGATTCAACCAGATGATATACATATAAATAGTGTATAACACTCACAAGTCACATACTTAACCAACGGTGAAAGAATTTTTGCGTTCGATCCAATAGTTCCTGAGGTGAATGCGTTCAAACAAACAAACTCTGCAACTTCATATTATTACTATAGATAATATACCTACCAATACACATAACTGCCTTATAACAATTCCAAACGAATATTCACGTAACGATGCGAAAAATAGGAAAATCCAAGAGAAACTAAGAGATAATTAACCAAGCGAAATTTCAGTCAAAACTTCTGGATCACAGAAAATCATTTTGCGAATCCTGAAAAATAATTTCTCGGAGAGAAATCGTGTGCTTCTAACCTTAATGGATTGTGGCTACAGATTCATATGGAGCTGTTTATACCAACTCTTGAAATTAATTTTAAATTAAAACTTTCTTATAATACCTATGTCCTAGAACTTAACTCAGTTTTAATTACGTATTGTTTTTTCCATTCTCTGGTGATTAATCACCCCCACTTCGTTAATTACCTCGTCAATTTTAGTTTTAGAATAAATTTATCTCTAAATATGCTAATAGTAACTTTGAACTGAGCCATAAAATTAATAATGCATTCGAATACCGTTAAAATGTTTTATTCTGAAATTAATAATATTGGCATAAAATCAAACATAACAACACTTTTACTAATTTAGTAAGAGCTAACATAAAATACTACACCACTCAGTATCACTTACACAAATATACTTGCTTTTAAATGAAATGAATGAAATTAAATTAAATATATGAAATGAATGAAATAAAATAAATGTATTCGCAAGAATACATTGATGTTATGAGAAAAACATGTTCTACACAATTGATTGAAGAAAATAAATAAATCCAGCGGTATTATCAGCTCCATATACATGTTAATCACCCAACACTTCTCAGTTGAATGAGTCTAGTCATACAGCGTCTGTTGTTTTTTAATACCACTATTTGCACTCCGTTGTATAACACGGAATTCATATATACTTAATTATTAACCTAGAATTTAAACTTTTTAATATCTAAATAGTGTTTATAACCCCTATAGCTTAAATGTCAACGACTTTCAAATTCAAAATTCAAATTCAAATTCGTTTATTCGACGATTTTGGTATCTTTGAATCTTGCCAAAGAAGTTTCACTTCTGACACGTGTGAACGCTCACTCTTTTGTCTTCTGACACGTTCACTCTTTTTTTATTTAAAAAATTCGCGCTATGCTCGTAAGTTTCAACAGAGATTTTAATCTCAAAAACCTTCTGACACAAAAACGCCACATAATTATAATCAGAATCGGTCCAGCCGTTCACGCGTTATAACCTTGATTATGACAAACGTTCAAAGAAATTTACATAATAAACTTAAATAAAGCTTATAAACTTATTCATACAAAGAAAGGATTGACAGAATTATATGCACAGCCTTTATCGACCCCTAGAGGTCAACAACCATAAAAGGGGTCACTACTCCCTAAAACCATCATGATATGTATGATATTCAATTTCATTATTATTTTAAAATTTGTATTTTTGAGGAGGTAATAATATAATGAGGGAAAATTTGTGTACAAATTAAGCCTATTATGAATGAGAGGCGTGTGTTTATTATTTCTTTGTTATTGTATTTTTGAAGTGAAACTTCTTTAGGCGCGTTGAGAGTAAAATTTCAAGGTAATACAGTCACGTCATGGAGTGATGCGACGATTTTGGTATCTTTGAATCTTGCCAAAGAAGTTTCACTTCTGACACGTGAGCTCGGCACAATATAAAATCTAATAAGTACATATATATAAAATTCTCGTGTCACAATGTTAGTTAACACACTACTCCGAAACAGCTCAACCAATTCTCATGAAATTTTGTGTGCTTAGCGGCCAACATCTATTTTTCATATCTCTAAGAGTAAGGCAGAACGTTTGCAGGGACAGCTATTATCAGTATAAATTATTGCTATTTCAGGGAAATCCTGGCAGCTACACCGTCACTTACAACACATTCAGTGGCTGCGACGCCGACACATCGACGAGACTTCAAACGGGAATCTACTAAAGATGATAGGTATGTTTGTGAAACACGTATGAAGAACCGAGTTATCTTGGTTTCGAATCCTGGAAGAATAAAAAAAAATACCTAAAAATAGATTGTTTATGTGTTTACTAGCTGTGCCCCGCGGTTTTACCCGAATTGCTTCGCTTTTGTTGGTCTTAGCGTGGTGATATATAGCCTATAGCCTTCCTCGAGCTCGATAAATGGGCTATCTAACTCCGAAGTAATTTTTCAAATCGAACAAGTAGTTCCTGAGATTAGCGCGTTCAAACAAACAAACTCTTCAGCTATATAATATTATAATATAGATTTTATCTGCTCTCTTTAGTAGCCCATTATAGAGGTAAGATTTTAAATGTAGTTCCCATACAATGATATTGTAAAAAGTTTGTTGTTGATTACAGAACGATTATCACCAGTAATTTGTTTAATTTTTAAAATTACACAGATTCGGGAACTAATATTCTACGGAGAAACTGACAAAAAATTCTGTAGTTGCTAATTTGAAATCTTATACCTTTAGATTCTGTTGTAATCTTCTCATATATAAAAATGAATCGCAAAATGTGTTGGTAAGCGCATAACTCGAGAACGGCCGAACCGATTTCGATAATTCTATTTTTATTATATTCCTTGAAGTACGAGGATGGTTTTTATGTAGAGAAAATGTAAATATGTACCACGGGCGAAGCCGGGGCGGACCGCTAGTTTGAAATAATAATATTTCTTTAAGTTACCCAAATAATTTATGATGCAGTTTTTACTTTTACACATAAAGAAATAAACTTTATTATTCACAGAGGGTCGCAAAAGAAGGACAGCAGGCGAGAAAGCAAGAGAAGTGATACGAGCCCTTTAAAGGACAGCTGTAAACGAGATCCCAGGAATGAACCGACAAGACAAGTGGTATGCACTGAAATTAATGTGTGACTTATATTTTAGGTACTAGCTGGAGCCAACAGCTTCTCTCGTGTAGTACCCGCATAAAACGTAGCCTAGTTGTTTTTAACATACTGTTAAAACGTTTTATATGCAATTTATTAATGTTTATTTTCCAGAGAGACTCTTTACAATATAAAATTACACTTTTGCTCTATAGAATATCGCGGTTATAGAGCCCAGCTGTTCTCCATTGCCTAACAAAAATAGCATAAACCTATACGTCTTCCAGAACAGTGATGGAGCTAACAGCTTCTCTCGCGTAGTACCCGCATAAAACGTAGCCTATTTGCGAATCCTATAGTCTGGATATTTCTATTTGCCAATTTTCATACAGTCACAGATCAAACCAACATCAATATAATCTTGCAACCTTCAGGATTGTAGTAGTAAATACAATTTTGAAATAATATTGAGGCCTATGTAGGAATTATTTTCATAATCTGTAATGCAGTTTATCTAATACATTTTTCTTCATTTTCTTTAATTTTCCAAGTGAACTTTTGATAAAAAGTATACTACATCCAGAATTTGTAACAACTAGGTAACCTTTCATGATACCGTTTCTCAGTTCCTATACAGGTAAGTTGCAAATGTGGCCCAATAAAGTTAACTTGACTGTTACAAACTCTCTCTCTCTCTCTCTCAAAATTTTATCCAGGCTTATCTATTTTTCCAGTACATAGCCTCATTCGACGACGAAGGTGAACAGGCGTTCCGTCGCGTCGGTCCCGAGGGTCTGGTCAATCTGGAGAAGGTGTACAGAACACAAGCGGTCATGGATCATATCGCGAGCTTTCACCAACATCGACATACGCTGGCTAGAACAAGTACACCGGTTTTTGGTGATTATTTGAGGTGAATAATCGAGTAGGTCATGGTAAATCACAGAAATGGTTACGATCATGAGTATGGGAATGGTCATCGTCATGACCATGGTCTTGTACATAATCATTATCGTTATCATAATTAATGTTCAAAATTATCTATTAATATAATAATTAAAGGTCTATAGATGTATTTGTAAATAATGTTGCTGTCATTATACGCAATCACATTTGGTTTTCTGTCACTAGTAATGCTGTTTTTAACCTACTCTAAACGTTTTACTCTCTACAATATAAAACGTTTGACTCTCTACAATATAAAATTACGCTTTTGCTCTATAGAATATCGCGGTTATAGATCCCAGCTGTTCTCCATTGCCTAACAAAAATAGTATAAATATGTATATACGTCTTCCAGAACAGTGATCTCCGCTTGCGAACAGCCCGTCTTCGCTCCCCCCACACACAAAGGCTCCACCTTTGAGAACGAAGCGCTATACGAGTTAGAGGGCGGTGGGTATAGCCCCGTGCAGCCGTTGCCACATGATCATGCAGTGACTATGTTCCCGCTAGCACCGCAGAACGGGGATCGAGTTGATAGGCATATATTGCAGGTGAGAAGAAAATCATAATAAGTTCAAAAATGTCGACAATGTCAGAAATGTAAATATGTCAATAATGTCAAGATAATCAAACATCTGTATCAATGTAAACCATGTTAAAGATTTTAAAAGCGAAACTGTAGGAATAAGCTAGGTTAGCTTACAGGTGAGTGGTGAAGCTCATGGATAATAATCTCCTACCAACATAAGTAGGTAGTTTGACAATGAAGCGCTGTACGAATGAAGGGCGGTAGGAAAGCCAAAAATGTCAAAAATTATGACAATCAAAATAAGACAACAATTATGTGAGGGTAGTTTTGTTAGTATGGTAGTAATTTAATTTTTGTAATTTTTTTTTTTAATTTTTGTAATGTAGCTCACATTACAAAAATTAAAAAAAATTACAAAAATTAAATTACTAACTACCTTACCTAGTGCCGAAGCTGGAATACAGGGGTTTTTTTATTAATATTTTAGTACTAGCGGTCCGCCCCGGCTTCGCCCGTGGTAAATATTTCGCAACAAAAAGTGGCCTATGTCCTTTCTCGGGTATGAAAATATCTCTATACCAAATTTCATGCAAATTGGTTCAGTAGTTAAGGCGTGATTGAGTAACAGACAGACAGAGTTACTTTCGCATTTATAATATTATAAAGTATGGATGTGCTATTTATTAAATAGGTTTGAAGTTGGTGCCGAACATTAAGCACTTAGTATTAAGCCCGTGCACCGACATCAAACCTTTTTAATAAATAGCACATATAAATAATATGTAGTAAATAATAATGTCAAATCTTTTTTATTTCTTACTTTTCCGTTTTTGAAGTCGGTTGTTTTTAAAACAGTTATTTTTATTAGTGAAAGCTTTCCGTGCGATTAGAGCTTTTTATGAAAATTAAGCTCTCCGTGTGATTAGAGCTTCTTGTGAAAATTAAGCTCTGCGTGCGATTAGAGATTTTTGTGAAAATTAAGCTCTCCGTGCGATTAGAGCTTTTTGTGAAAATTAAGCTCTCCATGCGATTAGAGCTTTCTGTGAAAATTAAGCTCTCCGTGCGATTAGAGCTTTTGTGAAAATTAAACTCTCCGTGCGATTAGAGCTTTTTGTGAAAATTAAGCTCTCCGTGCGATTAAGAGCTTTTTTGTGAAAATTTAGCTTTCCGTACGAATAGAGCTTTTTGAGAAAATTAAGCTCTCCATGCGATTAGAGCTTTTTGTCAAAATTAAGCTCACCTTGCGATTAGAGCTTTTTGTGAAAATTAAGCTTTCCGTGCGATTAGTTTTTTGTGAAAATTAAGCTCTCCATGCGATTAGAGCTTTTTTGTGAAAATTTAGCTTTCCGTGCGAATAGAGCTTTTTGTGAAAATTAAGCTCTCCGTGCGATTTGAGCTTTTTGTGAAAATTAAGCTCTCCATGCGATTAGAGCTTTTTGTGAAAATTAAGCTCTCCATGCGATTAGTTTTTTGTGAAAATTAAGCTCTCCATGCGATTAGAGCTTTTTGTGAAAATTAAGCTCTCCGTGCGATTAGAGCTTTTTGTGAAAATTAAGCTTTCCGTGCGATTAGAGCTTAATGAGAAAAATTAAGCTCTCCGTGCGATGAGAGTTTTTTGTGAAAATAAAGCTCCGTGCGATTAGAGTTTTTTTTGTGAAAATTAAGCTATCCGTGCGAATAGAGCTTTTTGTGAAAATTAAGCTCTCCATGGGATTAGAGCTCTTTGTGAAAATTAAGCTCTCCGTGCGATTAGAGCTTTTTGTGAAAATTAAGCTTTCCGTGCGATATGAGCTTTTTGTGAAAATTAAGCTCTCCATGCGATTAGAGCTTTTTGTGAAAATTAAGCTCTCCGTGCGATTAGAGCTTTTTGTGAAAATTAAGCTCCGTGCGATTAGAGCTTTTAATGAAAATTAAGCTCTCCATGCGATTAGTTTTTAGTGAATATTAAGCTTTCCGTGCGATTAGAGCTTTTTATGAAAATTAAGCTCTCCGTGTGATTAGAGCTTCTTGTGGAAATTAAGCCCTCTGTGTGATTAGAGCTTCTTGTGAAAATTAAGCTTTCCGTGTGATTAGAGTTTTTTTTGAAAATTAAGCTTTCCGTGCGATTAGAGATTTTTGTGAAAATTAAGCTTTCCGTGCGATTAGAGCTTTTTGCGAAAATTAAGCTCTCCGTGCGATTAGAGCTTTTTGTGAAAATTAAGCTTTTCGTGCGATTAAAGCTTTTTGTGAAAATTAAGCTCTCCGTGCGATGAGAGTTTTTTGTGAAAATTAAGCTCTCCGTGCGATTAGAGCTTTTTTGTGAAAATTTAGCTTTCCGTGCGATTAGAGCCTTTAATGAAAATTAAGCTCTCCATGCGATTTTATGCGGTTATCAATTCGGCCGGTATATTTTTTTTTATGTATGTACACCGATTACTCCGAGGTTTCTGAACCGATTTACGTGATTCTTTTTTTGTTCGATGCGGGATGGTGTCGAATTGGTCCCATAAATTTTTTTTTTCGGATAGGCCCAGTAGTTTTTATTTTATGAGCATTTTTGTCTGTACTCGATGACTAAGTTGATATGTAGCAAGTAACTTTGATTCACTTCCCGGTAACCGACAAACCGGTAACCGTAAATTTGATAGCGATGAAACATTATCATGACATGAAGCTGATTTGATGATGGAATCGGAAGGTGGCCATAGGAACTCAGTAATATATTGACTCAACTTTATCGAGTTTGGGCTCGTTTGATTCGTGTTGAAAAATACACTAAAAAGTATGAAATAAAAATAACTGCGTTAAAAACAACCGACTTCAAAAACGGAAAAGTAAGAAATAAAAAAGATTTGATATTATTAACTACTACATAATATTATTGTACATATTTCGCAATAAAAAGTGGCCTATGTCCTTTCTCGGGTATCAAAATATCTCTATACCAAATTTCATGCAAATTGGTTCAGTAGTTAAGGCGTGATTGAGTAACAGACAGACAGACAGAGTTACTTTCGCATTTATAATATTAGTATGGATTAAATTAATTGGGGAGCCGAAGTATTCATTATTTTTACCTGTATTATTATGTCAATACAGATTTTTAATTTCCATAATACTCGGGTACCACCAGAAGGACGGTACCCGGATCTTTGGAAGGCTTACGTGGGGACACGGATCCAATACGCAGAGGCCCTTTTGAAAATTTTAATGTGTTGTGGGACATTAGCCGTAGCCTATCCATGACTGCACTATAGAGATACAGCCCTGGGCAGTCCGCGGCCATTTTAATTATTATTATTTTTGACGTGACAACGTCTTATAATTCGATAGAGCCGGCTGCACGCACGAAAAAACATGACTCATGCGACGTTACCTCGCTCTGAGGCGTTCCATGTAAGGCTTGAAGTGCAAGCGAGAGCGCGGAACGAGCGACAAAGAAGCGCAATCGGACGTTGTCACGTTCAACTATCGTTAGTAAACCGACTTTACAGACAACCATTTTTTTTAATAAATAAACAACATAACAGGTGAGTTTCATTAACAAGACACATTAACAGATAATGCACCACGGCACCGCGTGTATAGTGGGCGAGGCGGAGTGGGGCGCGTTCGTGCACCTCCGCCTCGAGCGCGCCTGCGCGCTGCTCGCCTGGTGCAGGACCGCGCACCGCCCGCATGCGCACTGCGGTCAGTTTCATTAATAACTCAGGCCCCGGAATCACAGACACAATAGAAAATCTATTGTGTCGTGGACCGATCGGGCCGTTCGGGGCTCAATGGGTTAAAAATAAAAATAAAAATGATTATGCTAGATGTTCAAATTTTGTTTATACTACTAGCTGTTTAAATTCGGTTCATAACTTACTCATTATTTATGACTCACTTTTTTTGTTGTTCAAAATTTGTTCATACTATTTATAATATAGTTACTTGTAGAATTTTTTATACTATACAAGCTGATCAGATTCTTTTCATACTAAATAAGTTGTTCAAAATTGTTCATACTATACATTATACAAGCTATTCTCCTCCTCCTCCAAGCTATAGAAGTTATTGAAAATTTTATTCATTCTTCTCTATCTGTTCAAATTCTGTTCATACTATCGTAGTTGTTCAAAGTATATTCAAAATATACTCCATACTAGACTAGGTATTCTATTGTTATTCATAATATATTCTAGCTGTTCAAATGTTGTTCATACCTATAAGCTGTTCAAATATTGTTCATAATGTTACAGTTGTTCATATTTTGTTCATACTAGCTGTTCAAATTTTGTTCATACTATACTAACTGTTCAAATTTTGTTCACACTATACTATCTGCTCAAATTCTATTTTTAAACCATAGAACGAAATTTTCCATTTTTTTAATTATTATAAAGTGCATTTAGTACTAAAATAGTAGTCTATGGATATCACATAGAACTTTACAGACTTCATTTTTGCCTTTGAACAATATTATCTTATTCATCTTTCAGGTGAAACCCCATCAGAAAGTGTTCAGCAGCCAGAAGTCAGTTTGTCATACAACCCTGAAGAAGTGATACCATTGAAATATTCTGGTAATCTGGTCCATGAGACAGAAGCGGGTGTGGTTGGTGAAGAAGGGTATGTTTTCAATTTAAAATATATAATTTATATGAAATTATAATTTTTTTGTCTATGGTATGGTGGCCTTTGCTTAAGTTCAAACTAAGCAATGGCCACCATACCACATTTCTGGTCACTATCAATAGATAATTTTATAATTATGAATTAAGTTCGAAAATTTTTATTTTTGTAACAAAAAATTTTCGCACTTATTGTGATCTAATTTTCCAAAATATCTACCGATCATTTTTGGTTTAATTATTTATTATACGTACTTAACATTATCTACATCTCTACTTAAAGTCATGTTTTTTATCAGTATGATCAATTTTTCCATAACTATAATAATTAAAACAAAATTAAAAAAATACCCAAAAAACACACTACACTTAACTTTTTAACCGACTTCAAAAAAAGGAGGAGGTTATCAATTCGGCCGGTATTTTTTTTTAATGAATGATTGAATGAATTGAGAATATTATTGTGCACACCAAATTAAAAACATTACACATAAATTGCACAATTAATATTATTTTTCCAGCTTCATCGACCTCCAATGCGTAAAAGACATGCGTTTGGGCGGCAAGCTGTTAGAACCGAAAGATATAGCGGAATTAGTTGCTAATGCTAAACGACACGGTCTAGAGACTTGTAACCAAAGGGCCCATGTTATATCTCTTGTGTATGGAAAGACGTTGAGTGACAATAGGATTGTACATTTTTTGCTGCCACCGTATTCTTATAGGTGAGTTCTTTGTATTTTCTGGTATTTTGTGATCTTAACTTATATAATCTACATACATATAAAAATGAAACCCGTTTTCCTTGATCACAGCATCACGCGTGAACGGGTGGACCGATTTCGATAATTCTTTTTTTATTATATTCCTTGAAGTACGAGGATAGTTCTTATGTAGAGAAAACGTAAATATGTACCACGGGCGAAGCCGGAGCGGACCGCTAGTATAAATATAGATTTATAACTAAGACACATAAAACTGAAAGAATACAATAAATTCGATTGCTCTGGCGGGTCACGCACGGGTGGCCGAGTTGGTCAGGCATCTGCCACAGATTGGCGTTTAGGATGCGGGTTCGAATCCCGCTTCGTGATGGATTTTTTTCTATTATTTATAATTTATAAAGCATGTCCATGCCATTAAACCAAAATTATCGAATAAAATCTTAACTTAAATTAAAGGATTGTTTGATTGTTTGAACGTGAAGTGACGTTTGCATTGAAGGATATTCTAAAAAATATATCATGAATTTAGATCACCATAATAGCTACTTGAGCCTTGACAATGTATTTTTTTTTACTCATTATGAAAGACGAACGACTTGAGCTTTTTCTATGGAGCTTAATCTATTGTATATTTCTATGCTTTTTTAGCCTTAAATTCTGTATAATTTGAATTTTTCAAATTAAGAAGAGAAGGGAATGTTTAACTTTGGTGAAAGCGGACTTTTAAAACAAATTTTGTTAAATTTTCATAAATTTTTTTTAAATGTTTTACAGAAATTTTCGTAAACGCCTAAGCCTGTATTTTTACCATTTTTTGTTAAGTACTATTAATGTGTTTTTTTTTTTAATAAAATCAAATGTTTTGCAGAGTATGGGCAGTAGGTCTACATTCTGTGATCAAAGCGTTAATAAGCCAGACCAAATTAGCGGATAGAAGTTTGGCCTGGCTGAAGAATAAGTACACAGCGCTGTACTATGAAGATGGGTGTTGCTGCGAACCGCTAGTGTCTGATGCTATTCGGGTAAGTTTATGGGCTAAAACTTAATAATACCTAACTTATAGTAAAAATTATAGTAATTATTGATTACAATAAATTATAGAAATTATATGTTTGCTTCGTAATACCCTTCCTAATATTCGTAATATCTTCCTAATTTGCTGACAAAAAAATAAAATTAAACATAAATTTCAAAATAAGAGGAAAAGAGCTGCCAAACAAAGTTACGTATTTCAAAAATAAAAAGAATCTAATATCCAAACCCGAATTTCTAATGTAATTTACTAAAATTTCCTTTGTATTGGTTGTCTGGAAGATGTCACTTCAAAATGATAAGGCCGCCCCATTATACATTATTTTAAAATGCTTAAAACATTGATTTTAATTCTTTTTGTTTTCCTTTATACCTGAAAGAGTTTGAAGTATAGGTATTAACAAATAAAATTTCCAGATATTCGGTGGCCGAGAGTCCATATACGGCAGTTCGTGTCACTCCACACCAATCAAATATACAGAATCTGAATCAAGTAAAAGTGGAGTCAAGTTTAAGAAGAACAGGTCTACTTCAGAACTTAAAGGGTCTCCCCGAAGTTATAGTACGTCTGGCACTAGGAGTGAAGAGGAGACGTTTAGTTCCCCTAGACATAGGTAATTAGTTATTTAGAATCAAATAAATATATACTTACTATACAAATATATAATAAACAATCTTCTAAGATAGATAAGTTAGATATAAGGAATGGAAAATACTTCAAAACTTAAAGGGTCTCCCCGAAGCTACAGTACGTCAGGCACTAGGAGTGAAGAGGAGACGTTTAGTTCCCCTAGACATAGGTAATTAGTTGTTTAGAGTAATACAAAATGGTCATAAAAGGAATTTCGTTCAAGAGTAGGTCAACTTCGGAACTTAAAGGGTCTCCCCGAAGCTATAAACATATAGCTTTATACATAGGTAATTTATAGTTATTTAGTATCAAATAAATATACTTTAATAATAAACAATCTAATATAAGATAGATAAGTAACATAATATTGAAGGGAAAAATACTTGGCTTAAAAGGCTTGGTTGGTAGTGACCCTGCCTGTCAAGCCACTGGTCGTGGGTTCGATTCCCACCCGGGACAAATATTTGTGTGATGAACATAGATGTTTGTTCTGTGTCTGGGTGTTAATTATTATCTATATAAGTATTTATTTAAAATTTTATATGTATGTTTATCAGCCATCTGGTTTCCATAACACAAGCGAAAGCTTAGTACGGGACTAGATCGTGCCGTGTGTGAAAATTGTCCTAAAATATTTATTTACTATACCCGGCGCGGCGAATGATGATCCCTATGACACTGACAATTATTCTCAAGAGACAAACTTGTAATGGCGTCACCATTAAATTAGAAACGTATTGGAAGCGTATAAAAATGGCATTTATTAATTTTTACGTAGCTTTATGCCATAACAATGATATTCTGTTGGAATTATAACAATTCTTAACATTTACGAGAAATTATATCAATCTGACTTTACGTTTACGTCCTACAAAATTTACATCGTTGGCATTTATCGACTAGTGTGGAAAGTATCGATAAACAAATTTCGATAATGGAAAAGAGTTCACATTATTTCCATGCTTAAGCTTCAGTTCATTCACTATTGAATGGAACAGAAGTTCGCAGCATAATTAATTAATTAATTACCGTTCGCGTTAATTTACTTACCTATGATAATATAAGTTTTTTAGACAAATTAAATGGGGGCTTCCATTTTCACGATAAAATAATATACACTGTGTTAAACGGGTTAAAAATTACGTGAAAATGATAAGGCGCATTTTTATGTTTTGGAAAACTTTCGTTTTACTTTAACCTACTTAATCTATGCAAAAAACTTAAATTAATACAACAACAACATAAAAGACGTTAAAAATTTTAGTTAAAAATTCATTTTATAATATTTATAAAAACATGTTTACCGACGTGGCTGAATGCAAACCACGCCTTTGCCTATAAAATAGTAAAGTATCGACACGACCCATCATACGAGCAATCACTAAGACGAACTGTCATAGGGATCATCATTCGCCGCGCCGGGTATAGCGGTCCGCCCCGGCTTCGCCCGTGGTACATATTTCGCAATAAAAGGTAGCCTATGTTCTTTCTCAGGATCTAAACATTATCTGTGCCAAATTTCATCAAAATCGGTCCAGTAGTATATGCGTGAAAACCATACATACATACATACAAACCTTTCCTCTTTATAATATTAGTATAGATTATATTGTTTTCCCTTATTTATCAATTTATCTATCCCACCAGCTCGTACTCAGCAGCGTCAAGTCACCACACATCATGTGGCCCGAGACACAGCAGCCTCACAGCAACCAGCATCACTTCCAACTCGCCTAATAGGAGTAGGTGAGATCTTTGTATCTGTACCTGTATAATATGTATATTTGTATTTGTATCTGTACCTGTATTTGTAGTTGTATCTATGTGCATATATAGATACAAATACAAATTCAGGTAATTACGTATTATATGTATTTGTATCTATACCTATATCTATATTTTTACAGCCATCTGTATATTTATCTGTATCTGAATCTATATTGATCTATAGTATTTTTTTTTCACAGCTTACTAATATGATGTTCTGTTGTGCTTGTGTGAGACGTCAGTTAGAGTAATAACCATGTAGGTATGAACGTAACCATGTTTTCAAAATCGGTGTAGGGGTTAATTTTAGATCAATCATAAAAAATATGAAATATTGATAGACTCCGTCGACTTTAAAAGTCCGTTAAACCTAATTTTTTCCAACGACTCATTTGATTATAATATTTAAGTACTTTCCATGTATTTCGATGATTCTAAAGTCTAGCTACATAAAAAACATTTCGGAATAATAGTATAAGCTTGAATTTCAGATTAAATTCTCGTTTGAGTTTGATTGTATCCTATTTTACAGTTTAAGAAGACTAGAAACGAGTGAACGCTTCTGGGAGAACATGAAGCATCTGAGAACGGGGTCCGTTGGATACGAGACACAACTCGATTTTATGGATTTCGTCGCGCTTTTCAGGAGCTTTAGGTACGTCTAGTTGACTAGTTGTTGCCAGTGACTTTGTCCGCTTATATAGCGATATTTATATTTTTCTACCGTATATTAATGCGCAGCAAACTTTGCGGTTCAAATATAAATGGCCGCAAGGGCAAAAACTATCTAAGCTACCTTTTTTTAATTTAGTAAGTGCATACCTACTGCATTTATCGTTATTTTTAAATTTGGCGCAGGTACAAAATTGAATTTGCCTAGCTTGCAGGGCAAATTTTAAATCAATGTAAGGCCATTTGCTCAAGCTCCGCGGAGATTTCGATCTAATAATCTATCTCGCTATATCTTATAAATTTATGACTACCGCTCCTTCTATACAAAAAATAATATTATGTGTATCTCTACGACTCTATCATTTCTATATTATGTGCATCCTATCTCCTTACTACTCTTGTCTATATCTTCGACTCTACAACTCTACTTCTCTACCCTTAAGGCCGATTTTTAAATCCTTGGATAAAACTTATCCGTCCAATAAAGTATTGTACACGATAATATTAAAATGTCACGTAAACTGTCAAATAAATTTTAACCACGAATTGAAAAATCAGCCCTTAGTTTAGTAATGCGCTCCGAGCTCCGTAGAGTTTTTGTCTAATCTCTCTACTGCTCTATGTATAATTGATATGTGTATCTCTACCACTATACCCCCAGTCTAGTAATGCGCTCAGAACTCCGCGGCGTGTTCGAGCAGCTCGCAGTACCACGAACACGCGCCGCGTTGTTGGCCGCGGAGCGCAGTCGCAGCTCGCCTGAACTATATGCAAGGAATGCTTGCCGTACGGGTAAGTGTGTGTGTGTATGTGTGTGTGTGTAGGGGAGATGCAGTTAGGACGGGTGTGTGTGCATGTTACAGTGTACATAAAGTTAGGATGGATAAGTATGGGTGTGTTTGTACTTACAAGCAGTGTAGTGAGTGTGTGTGTGCTGTAGGATGAGTGAGAATGTGTGTACTGTACATGTAGTTAGTGAACTCTTGTAGTGTCCTCCTGTGAGCACAGGCTATTTATTCGTAGCCACTAGAGGTGGTATGGAAACCACGTTACCTAATGCTTTAAATTACATTGATTTAAATAGTAAAATTTTAATACCAAACATTCCCATACAATTAATAGATATACGCTTCCATTTTATATCCCAGAAGATTTATTTTATAAATAAATTCTACAGGTCTTCTAACAAGGAATGGATCGTTAGATCTAGAACCACCTAGCGACAAAGCCAGTCGAAAGAAAGCTTTTGACGTCCTAGCAGCCGCTGCGTTACCAGGTAAAACAGACTTAATTTAAGTATTTACTTGGTACCCTGTATGACCAATAAGGACTAAGGACCAATTCTACTAACTTCAATCAAATTAAATAGATTTTTTCAGTTTATCTGTACATTTTACGCATAACTATTTCCGGCAGAGAGGAAAACTAGTTCTTAACTATAAATCAGTTCAATTTCATTTAAATTTAATTAATTGTTAATCATGGCTCTAAAAATTCAACTACAAGAAATATTTAGTGAACTATCATGGAACTATCACTTCATATAATGCAAATAGGAACCGCATAGTAGAAATTTTAAAAGTAATAAAATATTATATTTGAGGGAACTGTCAAGTTTGCAGATAGGAATTACGTGTGTTGCCAGGCTTAAATTATTTTACAAAAAGCTATAACTGACTATAAATTACTCTTTTTCTTTTAAAATAAAATATTTTCGCAGGTGCAAACGCAGACTTAAGTGGGAGAGTATTATCATTACCGACACTGGGAAAATTCTGCGAGACGAGACAAAATGAGCCTAAAACTGAACAGCAATTAAAGGATATTATTCAGGTAGGTTTTTAAAAGCCTCTATATTAAAGTTAAGTTTGATAATAAACAACAACTGAGTAAAAGAACATCTATCACCAAGTTTTGATCGTTTTATTTTTCTTTTATTTCAAAAATTTCTCATTTATTAATCATTTGAATGCCATAAAATTAAATATTAATAAGGAAATTTTCATTACTGAAACCTAATTTAAAAAATTGACTTGTTATCCATTATTAAAAAATATGTTTTAAATCCTTCCCAGTTAACTGTGATTTATAATAAAAAAACGTAATTGACGTTTTCTGAAAATCTAAAAAGTAGAACAACTAATACGTTTTTATTTTCTTACAGAGGCATGAACCAGACCCAACGTTACGGTCTGAAAACTGTCTGTCTTTTGAGGGCTTTGTCAGATTTCTGTCTGACAAAGATAACTACGCGTTTGTACCAGAACAAAGAAGAGCTGGAAACTTTATGGGGTGAGTTTATTTAATTTATTATTTTCATTTTTATAAACTATTTGTTGACACAAATACTTCCACCCCTTTTTCATCATTTAGGTCTTAGGGGATGAAAAAATAATAGCAATGGATTAATTCTAGGTCTTCAAGTATTTATATTGCAGTTTTCATCCAATTCGTGAACCATAAATGCCGTATCAAAGACGGCCAAAATAATTATAAACACGATTTGTGTGTTCTTTATCCGACTACGCTAAACGGACAGGTGAAACTAATTTATTTATTTATTTATTTATTTATTTATTTATTTGGTAATCCAACAGCTTTACATTTAACAAGACCACTATTTTGCTGATTAACTGAACAAATAGCCAATAAGGATTACAACATAATATCATTTTCAAGAATAGACCATAAACTAGTAACAATAATATTAATAAAAAACATAACATACTGAGTGTGTGTGTGTGTGAGAGTATGTGTGTGTGAGTGTGTGTGTATGTGTACGTGTGCGTGCGTGTAGGTGTGTGCGTGTGTGCTAGTGCTTGTTTAAAAAACCATTTATTTTAGATATTTCACTAGCAAAGCGTTGTTTAGAGAGTAGGAAAATGTCAGCACTTGTGTACTCTGCGTTGTATACACGCATAATGCGATTTAACACACCGTTTCGTGCATAATTAGTATTAACTTTAGGGATGTAAAATAAGTTAGTCTGGCGCGTACGAAAACCGGGTACATTCAATTGCATCGATTCAAGCAATTCTGAGCAGTCAATGTGGTTATTCCATAATGCGTGAAGCAACATTAGATCACTAATTTTGTTGATTTTAAGTTTCTTGTTCTTATTTGAAACCTATCTCTTAAGCGCATTTAATTTTCATCTGAATTTAACGAGCAATTTTTTTTTCTTCAGAATATTATTTAAGGGAACTATATTTTCTATCACCAAAATTTATATTTGTCATCAAGTTGTATCACCTAATAAATAGATCTATCACCACGAAATATTTTCGTTCTCAGATAAACAAAAATTGTTCCCAGGTATGAATTATCAAATTAATGTTAATATATGTGTAAAATAAGAGATCGATAACCAATAAAATTATATTGCATTACATGAATAATTATAAACTTCGTTCTTATAATAGGTACTTAACAGTTTTGTTACTTAAATAATAGCTCTGTGCTCAGAATGGTAGATCTGTCACCAAATAAATCGATTATCGATCCCTGACTGCGACTCCTTTTTATTTGATATTTTGTCACCAATACAGTAGTAACATTTTATTTCGTTCAGATATTAGATTAATAGTATTCGTTACCAATTTAATACATCAATTTATAATTTTAATGAAAATATGATCAAAGGGGCGGAGACAAATTGGCGCGACAAGCTGATTATTCAGTGGTTATTATTTTTAAGAATAAATATAATTGATTATTTTAACTTTAATTAAGTGTTTTATCTACTATTCTGCTAGCCATAAGCCAGCTATTTTAAACCAGCACCGATTGTTCAGTGGTAATTATTTTAAACAATAAATATTGATTATTTTGACTTTAATTGTTTTATTTACTACTCTGCTTAAATTTTTATTTAAATATAATTTATACTACCAGTGGAAATTTAGAGCCTTGGGAGTCTAGTTAAGTAGCAGAATCTTTTGGTTGAAACGATGATGACAACCCTAATTTTTTATTTGAAGTAAATTCAATTTTCTAGTAACATAATAATATGATTTATTGGTGATCTCTTTAAATTAGTTTGCTTAAATACTTATTAGGACACACCTATTATAATACATATAAAAACATTTATTTGGTACTAGACGTTTTATCTCAGGATTTTAGGTGATTTATTGTGGAACTGATTTTGCATTGTTTGGTGACTACATTTTGGTGACAGATCTACTATTTTGAGGACAAACCCTATTATTTAAGAAACACAAAACTAATTAAATTGGTGATAGCTTAAATGATACCCATTATTTAATAATGCTAATTATATATCTTTGTCAGTAAATCTGAAAATTCGGTGTTTTTTCGTCAACAATTTCTAATTTTACGACATTATCTTATAAAAATAAAAAATGTTGTGTGGTTTTATGAAACCACGGTAAAAGTGAAACTGTTCGAACGGTTCCGAACACTGCTTTGTGTAGCGCATGTCGCGTGACGGTCGGCTGCCGAGTAGGTACCTACTCGGCAGCCGCGATACGTACGCGACATGCGCTACACAGACCAAAAAGTTTGAGACGATGTAATAAAAGTTTCACTTTAAAAATTCATAAATAAAGTACATATTTCTCAGGAAACCGCCAGACGAAGACCAGACGAAGGACCTTATAAAAGAAATGTCTGGTCCTTTGAGTCAATACTACATAGCGAGTAGTCACAACACTTACTTAACTGGACACCAACTCAAGGGGGAGTCGTCTGTAGAGTTGTATAGTCAGGTAAGTGACTAGACAGTTAGTGTAATTACTTTTATAGTCAGGTAAGTGACTACGTAATGGCCGTTCCCAATATTCAAACTACGGTTATAGACAGACAGCTATCTCCGATAGCTACGTAAGGTTCTATCTATCGTAAGATAGATACGATATTGGAAACGCCCATTACTGGCTGACAGCTGTCAAAACGTTATTGGGATGCTCAAATAGACAAATTCAAAGAGAAAAATATACCTCTAGTAAGCAGTTAGTCCTCCAGACGATAGATAGCGATCAGAGATAGTAAGCTTATTGGGACGCCAAAACAAAAAAATAGATAGCATTTTCTATCTTTGGTAGGGTCAAACCGAAGATAGATAAGATATTGGGAACGGCCATAAGTAAGTGTAGTTATACTGATGTCAGGTAAGTGACTAGGTAAGTTGGTATAGTTATATTGATAGTCAACTGACTCTGTTAGTTTGTGTAAACATTTATAGTCAGGCCAGTGACTATGTCAGTTGGTGTACTTTCATTTATAGTCAGGTAAGTGCCTATTTCACTTAAAACTAAGTTTGTAAACTTAAATGAATAATCAGCTAAGTGATTGTGTAATTTTTATTAAATTTATATACCTGAATCGTTAAGGGGAGTGATAATATAGTCAAGTAAGTGACTTTGTAAGCTAAGACACTGTTTTGAAGTGATTATATAACCAGCGTAAGTTAAATGACTATGCTTACTGAGTGAACTAATAAATCATTATCAATTTATATATAATCAAATCAAATGTTCTTTTCTAGGAATAAAATTAACCCTAAATAATGAGTCTATCGGAATAAAACAATCATATCAGAAAAAGTACATTTATTTAGTGCGTATTACGTCTATACCAAAACCGCGCTCTATAATCGTCGCTGCAAGTTAAAAATGCCGGCGCCGTTCCCGAGTGAACGATGTACCTGCAAACATAATTTTTATATATTAAAATTAAATTATAAAACACACACATTGTAAAATAAATAAATATTGACATTTTAACATTAAAAACGTATGTGTATAGGACTTAGTAGGAATGAAAATAAGTTAATCTTTTCAATAGTCAACTTTGTATGTTAGTCAAGTGTGTGTGTGTTGTGAGAAGAATGTATGTTAGTCAAGTAGGGAGTTAGTCAATGTTAGTCAACGTCGTAAGTCAAAAGTGTGTTAGTCACGGTATAGTGTAACATATATTTTCAAGTTTGTGTGTATTGTGTCAAGTATGTATTCGTTCATTAGTGTGTTAGTATATTTGTCTGTCTGTATGCACGTGCTCACCGCACTGCCCCATTGTGCCCCAAAGACATCAGCTGACAACGGCTCGCACTTCGCGAATGCCAAGTGCAAAGTGAAGTTGTTGCTTCGTCCGGGAACATAACGTAGTCCTCCGTGTGATTGAATACAGCTTGCGCGAGGTGTTCTTGCTTGCCTGTTTACGGTTATTTTTACTTATTACACACTTTATTTAATAATGATCAACAAAGATAAAGACAAACTTATGAACTTATGAACTGTACAAATTCGCGATGTGTGCGTGTACACACGTAAGAAGTGAAACTTATTTTTCAATAAATAATTTACTATATGCAACTTTACAGAAATACGTCGAATCACGCGTGGTAGGGATAAGAAAAAGATGGCGCGTAAGCTATTGTAGAAAGCTCTATGAAAAGAAATTAGACCAGTACAAATTTGTTTCCTTTAGTCCTCAATGGAATGATCGATCAGTTATTTTCATCTAAAAATGTTTAAAAATTAAATATATTACATACCAGTAGTGCCCGCGCCTGTATATTGTATGAGACATCTACTGCTGGCTAGTTCCCATAATTTTATCGACGAATCCATTCCGGAGGTTAGGAGGTACTGCGAACAAAAAATATTTATTAGAATACAAAAATTCTCAAACATCATATTAACAAGAAATATAAAAGCAGTATATTAATAGAGAACATACGACCCTGACAAAAAGGAGACAGCTCAGCGTTTTTCAGTACTGTATTGTTACTTTATTTGTACATACGCCAATTCATTCCTTATAATCGAGTCAATTTAATAGGCAACATTTGACGTCTATCAATTTTATCTTCATGGGGTGGTAACCTGTTTAAAATCATCGATTAAAGTGAATTAATCGATACGGACTTGAAACATTTGTCAATCGAATTTGAAACACATGTCAATAATTTATGATGATTTGTATTCCCAAGTTATCAATGCATTCGATTCTAATTGTCAGATTTCGATTTTTAAAGTAACGTCTCTGGTATTTAAAAAGAAAAAAGGTTTATTGACACAAAATTGTAGCGACGTCAGTTTTTTAAATCAGAAATTGTTTACTATGTTTAGAATGGTTTATCAGTAAAATCAAATCCTAAAATTACTTGTATCGGTCATTATTATTATAAACTAGCGGTCCGCCCCGGCTTCGCCCGTGGTACATATTTACGTTTTCTCTACATAAAAACCATCCTCGTACTTCAAGGAATATAATAAAAAAAGAATTATCGAAATCGGTTCAGCCGTTCTCGAGTTATGCGCTTACCAACACATTTTGCGATTCATTTTTATATATAAGAAGATATGTAATCGTAATTGAAAAAAGTTAAGCAAATGTGCAGTTCTAACAAAACGAAATATCACGTTATTCTATGTCGTCGTTACTAGGTTACGTTGTTGAATTTTGTTGAACTGTCAAATGTTGCCTATTAAAATGGCTCTCCTATAATTTTTAATTCATTCGTTCTTTCAGTCATTCATTCATTCATTCCTTCGTTCATTACCTTGCTGTTCCGTGTAAAAGCGACGGAACAAACTTCGGAACCGTCGTGCGCGTTTTTGAACGTGTTAAAACAGCGATTGGACACTGTGTCCCAAAGTTTCACGGAACCATCCGCACTGCCGCTAGCGAAGTATTTTCCGTTCGGCGAAAATCTGGAAAATAGAGAATAATATTATGAAAAAAGAGCGTGTGTGTCAGAAGTGAAACTTCCTTGGCAAGATTCAAAGGTATCAAATAAATTGTCGCATTCATGATGTGACGGTATTGTCATGACGCGACCTTGAAATTTTACCCTCAATGCGCCTAAAGAAGTTTCACTTCAAAAATATTAATCATATTATCTATATTCTGTGCTAATATTATAAAGCTGAGTTTGTCTGTTTGAATGCGGTAATGTGAAGAACCACGGGTCCGATTTGAAAAATTATTTTACTGTTACATAGTCAATTTATCGAAGGTTATAGGGTTTCTCGATAAATCTTATATATAAAAATGAATCGCAAAATGTGTTGGTAAGCGCATAACTCGAGAACGGCTGCACCGATTTCGATAATTCTTTTTTTATTATATTCCTTGAAGTACGAGGATGGTTTTTATGTAGAGAAAACGTAAACATATACCACGGGCGAAGCCGGGGCGGACCGCTAGTGTTAAATAAAATCATGAATTTTCATTAGACTGAGTTGACTACTTACACTCTCATACCAATAATTCTATCTCTTTCGCACACTCATTCGAAATAATTGACTTGTAACACACTCACTCGAAATAATTGACTTGTATAACACTCACTTGATAGAATTGACTTGTTTCTTGTGATGGTGCGATGGTACGGGACACACGAAGCATTGGCTTGTGGTGACGTCATACAGTCGTATTACTGGGTGTGTAGTAGAGGCTATTATATGATCGCCGAGCGGATGGAAAGCCACGCATAGCACTTGTTCTGAGTCCTGTGTGAAATACATATGAATTAATAATAAAAAAAGACGGGTTGCACTGGGGGAGTGCCGGCAGAAGTGAAAACTTGATTATTAACGTTGAACATGTTTGATATTTTGGAATGGTATCCGTCTTACGCCTTTTCGATCAGGTCACGTGTCCTGACGCGAGTTTAAGATTTTATACCCATTACAGAAAAAGTGCTCAACGCCGCTAAAGAAGTAAGTTTTCACTTCAAAAAAAAACATTACGTGATTGAAATATATTAAGTAGTGAAATTAGTAGTTCAAAATAATTTATCAAAACATAATTGAAAATAGATAAATTGTATTGAAGAAAAAATGAATTGGAAATACAGGTTACTTATTTAAATTTCTAGAAGGAATTATAAATGAAGTCGCCAGTAATTTTAACATTTACAATATAAAGAATGTTGTAACCTCTTTGTAGCATTGTTAAACTTAATCTCGAACTCATGTACTCAATATTTGAGTTTTTTTTGTTTGTTTCAATATTATCATTTATTACGCAAGTTTTCCACCCCCCCGGCTTCGCCCACGATTTCAAAGCAAAACTCGAATTCCCGTTCCTGTGCGATTTCCGGAATAAAAAGTAGCCTATGTCTTATTCTGGGTCTTCAACTATATACCAAATTTTATCGTAATCAGTTCAGTAGAATTGGCGTGAGAAAGTAACAAACATCCATCCATCCTCATAAACTTTCGCATTTATAATGTTAAGTAGGATATAAATCTATATATGTATATAAAAATGAAACACGTTTCGCGTTGTCACGGCATCACGTGTGAACGGCTGAACCGATTTCGATAATTCTTTTTTTATTATATTCCTTGAAGTACGAGGATGGTTCTTATATTAAAAGTTCGTAAATTCGCCCGCGGCGAAGCCGGCCGAATTTACGTTACGGGCCAGACCGCTAGTAATATATATAAATAAGAATATAATTATAAAAAATCTCACCGTGATAGACTTATACGCCTTCTTAGCGGATGCCTTCGTGATATCAAAGAGCTTGATACAACAATCTCTCGATGCGGACACCAAAATCTGTTCCCGGGGATGGAAATCCAGCGCCGTAATTTCGTCCGTATGATCGTATCTGAGGAATAATTGTATATATTTTATATGTGTCAAAAACCAAATAAAATTAACAATTGATAAAACTAATATCATATAAACTATTGAAAAATAAAGTTTTAAAAACAAATTAAGCTGCGTATCACTACATAGTATAAAACAAATTCGCTTTTTCTGTCCCTATGTCCCTTTGTATGCTTAAATCTTTAAAACTACACAACGGATTTTAATGCGGTTTTTTTAATAGATATAGTGATTCGAGTGGAAGGTTTTAGTATATAATTTATTAGGTTTTAGACAAAGCGGGCGAAGCCGTGGGGGGTAAGCTAGTCGCTTATAATATAAAACGAAAATCATATTATAAAACTATAATTATTCAAATCAAAGTCGCTTATTGCCATAAAAAATACATTTTTTTTTTGTATTTTTACAAATTCTTTAAAATATCCCTTAAAATATCAATCTTGTACTTGCAATAGAAAAAAAATACTTAAATTTTGACCCTTGACTTTTACTAATATGTATGTATTAATTTGTGAGGTAGTAAAGTACTATAATTACGGGCAGAGGCGGCTCGTGACAAAATTTTATGGGTGTTCACTTGAAATATAACACTGAAAATACATGGTGTAAAGCAGTACAATTTATCAAAAAAATTACTTATAAAGGAAATACATACGTCTTTCTTTTTGGTGTGCAAAAATATCTATAACTTAAAGTGACATTGCTTTACGAATGTCTGTTGTTGCTTTCATCACAACCACACAACCACGGTGTTTTCACATAATATTGTTCGGATTTAAACACACGCGTATATGTTTTCGTTTTTGTCGTACATTTTTGCGTAAGGTCAAGTTCAGGCCGTGGCAGTCCCTTAGCTTTCAATTCAAGCCGAATTTGTAACGTTTTAACACACTTTTTAATGAACGCCACATTATAATTGTTCATTTTCACACTCACAAGTAATACTGATAACTACAGACTATTTCAACACGTATCTTATGATTTTAATTAGAAAATTCCCGAATTTGCATTCGCGCGCGTGCATTGAAGTTGACTCGAGAGTCGAGTGTTTGTTTATAATATAGAGAGTGGCAACATCGCTGTCCTGTGTACGGGCGCCCAGGCGCGGCGGTAAAAACGAACCGGCAACGTTTGCGGGTGCGGCGCTCCAAATTTTGCTATTTTTCCATAGAAAATCTTCTGTTTCACGCGCGCAGGGCACTGGCAAACCTAACTTAAAATGTACTAAATATTTTTTCATTGGAGCGCTATCGTGAGCGCTCCGCTTCGCGCGTTACTGTATAATACAGTATTATTCAGGTGTATGGAATGATGGAATGATGGATATATTCATTGGTTTTGACAGTAGTTTTTTACGATTACGATTGATTTTAAATAGTAATAATTAATATTAATAATGAAATTAAGGAGTACGATTTTATTATAATTATTTATGGGAGTTCACTGCACCAGCGCTCCTTAGGGCGAGCCGCCTCTGATTACGGGTACGTACCTACGGTAAGTATAAAAAAAAATTGAATCCGTTTGATAATTAACCCATTGACCACCGTAAGGCCCGATCGGGGCGCGACACAATAGATTTTCTATTGTGTCTGTGATTCCGAGGACTGATGGATTAATATGAATACTCACAAAGTCCGTATAACCGGATGCCCCTGTTGCTCCCTCCCCGGATCGACTTCTTCCGGCGCGGATTTGGCCAACATACGTTCAACGTCCAAAATCTACGGTAAATAACATAAACGTACATGTTTATTATAAAAAAAATTCAATTAATTATAAAAATAAGAGCGTCGCACGCTGCTTAACCTAACCAATACTTACTATTTACCACAAACTTAGTAATAATGGAAAATTCGACATTTTTAACATGTCCGCGTTATTTTTAACCTATTTTCTCAAAAAATAACACTTTCCAACTAATTTATAACCATTTACTAAATTTTGATGTGATTTTTCCCCTTTTTTATCCTTCCCGCCTATTTTCGTATTTTTTGCGTATTTTTCTTGTCTTTTTTTGTATATTATTACCTTAATACTGGCGTCCACACTGCCGGTGGCCACGAGTTGGCCGCACGAGCTGAACGCGCCCGCGCGGCACGCCATCTTGTGTGACGTCACGTACGCCGTTTCGTACGTCGCCGGTTCGGGCGCGAGGGACGATGCGTCCATTTCGAATTCCAAGTCTGTTGAAAATTAAATAATTATTGTGTGTAGGTATTTTGTGACGTTTCACTAATATATATAAACGAATTTAATTTAAAATATTTAAATTATTCTTTGTGATCCTGTTATGCTGTATTCTTTGTAAAATTTTTCTTTGCAAACAATAGAAAAAACAAACCATTAATTAATGACATACATGGTTTTTATAGATAAGTGTAACTTCTTTGGCATGTTTCAAAAATACCAAAATCGTCGTCTTACTCCATGACGTGACGGTATTGCCATGACGCGACCTTGAAATTTTACCTTCAACGTGCCTAAAGAAGTTTGACTTCGATGGTATTACCACAAAACAAATTAAACACAGTCTAACTTTAAACAAGGGATCTGTCACTTTAATATGTAGTTGTCTTTGTGAAATACGACAAAACCAGATAAAAGAGAACCCACACTTAAAGTTTAACCCTGTGTAAAGTTTTTTGTGGTAAGACAGCAAAAGTTTCAAACATACCAAACCCAGTAGTCCCCAATAGATGTTCAGCCCCACTGGACGCAGCGAGTCGATCCTTCCTATCCGGCTCATGCTGGAGCCCCACCATCATGAGGTTTAGAAGCCTGCAAATATTTAAAAGTATTGTAAAACATAACATATTGAGAGATATTTTTTTAACTCAAATCTATACTAATATTATAAAGCTGAAGCGTTTGTTTGTTTGTACGTGCTAATCTCACGAACAACTGGTCCGATTTGAAAAATTCTTTCGGTGTTAGATAGCCCATTTATCGAGGAAGGCTATAGGCTATATATCATCATGCTAAGACTAACAGGAGCGGAGCACTGCAGGTGAAATAATGGAGCACAGCTAGTGGTACATATATGACTAATTGTGAAAAGCCTTTTCAAATAGGCCCAGTATGTTGATAGTAATACATTCAAACAATCTCTTCAGCGTTATACTAGCTTTCCACCCGTGGCTTCAGTCGCATTTTCAAAGAAAAACCTTTTTTTGTTCCCATGACTTTCCGGGATGAAACCTATCCTATGTGTTAATCCAAGTTACCCTCTATATGTGTGCTTAATTTCATTGTAATCGGTTCAGTAGTATTTGCGTGAAAGAGTAACAAACACACACATCCTGACAAACTTTCGCATTTATAATATTAGTAGGAAATATTAACTAAATACCTGTCACTCGGTGGGCAAGGTGGATCAGCATGAACAGCTGCAGATAGTGTAGCAGCAATCGGTTGGAATCCATCGTAGAACAGCTGACTGAAAATGATAAAAAAATGAATGTATCACCCTGAAAGACAAGAATAATAATTTATAGTAGCCTTGTGAACTTGCTATACTTTTAGCTATAGGCCTTAATATGTTGAATGTTTAATGCTTGTTACAAATTTCATATAACTTTATCTACATAATATATAGATAAAAGTAAGCTATACCCGGCGCGGCCTAAGATGATCCCTATGACACTGACAGTTATTCTCAAGAGACAAACTTGTAATGGCGTCACCATTAAATTAGAAACGTATTGGAGGCGTCTAAAAATGGCATTTATTAATTTTTACGTAGCTTTATGCCATTACAATGATATTCCGTTGGAATTATAACAATTCTTAACATTTACGAGAAATTATATCAATCTGACTTTACGTTTACGTCCTTCAAAACTTACATCGTTGGCATTTATCGACTAGTGCGGAAAGTATCGATAAACAAATTTCGATAATGGAAACGAGTTCACATTTTTTCCATGCTTACAGCCGTACAAATAAACGAATTATAACATTTTATGAAAAGAATAAAGTAAGAATAAGGAAAAATCATACAAATAAACACGTAATAAATGAAACCTATTATAACTTCGTAATAAGTATGCATACTAATGCTATTTCGTCCTTATTCCGGCTACCTCCCTAGTATAAGTCTGACATAACTGAGTGATAACGTATTTTTTAGTACATTGTGCTATGTTTTACAAGTTTTAGAACCTATTTTCAATCTAAATTTGAGATAATAGCAATGAGAATAATACGAGAAGTAGAAAAAGTTGAGCAAATTAATAATTTCATTACGTACCTATTGAAATGGAAAATTTAGTATGAAATGTCAAAATATACGAAATTATGAAAAACCCTTTTGATATTTATAATGATTTATTTATTTACGACATGCGCCAAACCATACATACATAAAACACTTATTTCTAAACTTATCACAATAATATAAACTTTCGTTGAAAATATAAATCTTCTAAGCTTGGAGTTGTATGTTTTGAGTACCAGTTATTTGGCAACTCTCTATCTCAAGGTGGGTTTATCTTCTGTTCTCCGGATATTGGATAGGGTTCTCTTTCATTTGCTTGCATATTTAATGATATATTTAAATTATTTCAAATAAATATTTAAAAAATAAACAAACAGAACATCGTATGATGAAACTTCACAACAAATTCGACGAAGTCAAACGAGCGTCAAAATGACAGCACCAAGGTTTAACCGTAGACAATTTCAATGTTTTTCATAATTTTGTGAATGAATTGCTACGTTGCCGCTCCGCGCCTATTGCATAGCGTGAGCATAGTTACATCGACGTTATTCCAAATTTATTTGTAAGAAATTATGACATCCTTATTCTTTATTTATTCTTATCATATCTATGCATTGCATAAGGTTTGAATAAGCAAGTTTTTATTTGTACGGGTGTTAAGCTATAGTTTATTCTCTATTGAATGGAACAGAAGATCGCAGCATAATTAATTAATTAATTACTGTTCGCGTTAATTTACTTACCTATGATAATATAAGTTTTTTAGAAAAATTAAATGGGGGATTCCATTTTCATGATAAAATAATATACACTGTGTTAAACGGGTTAAAGATTACGAGAAAATGATAAGGTGCATTTTTATGTTTTGGAAAACTTTCGTTTTACTTACCGTTTCGTTTACATAATAGACATTAAAATTTCATTTTATAATATTTGTAAAAACATGTTTACCTACCGACGTGGCTGAATGCAAACCACGCCTTAGCCTATAAAATAGTAAAGTATCGACACGATCCATCATACGAGCAATCACTAAGACGAACTGTCATAGGGATCATCTTAGGCCGCGCCGGGTATAGTTAGGGCCGATTTTTCAATCCTTGTTTAAAAATTACCTATCCAAGTATATCACAATAATATTAAAATGTCACATGTCAAATACAGGTAATAAGAATACATTTTTGAAATAGTAGTTTAATACGTTATTCAACGAATAAGTTTTATCCAAGGATTGAAAAATCAGGCCTTAATATAGTTAAAAGTAAGAAAAACGTTAATGTTTTGAAATAGAAAGAGAAACACTTTATTGGATGTAAAATTATTTTCATGTTTGTGTCGTGTAAAGATAAAATAGAAGTAAAGTGTGGAATAAGTATACGAAATAATTTCAATATGATAAAATTACCAAAAGTTAACCTTACTTTATACAAAAATACTACGTATTTTCCAATTTATTACGCAAAGACATTCAATAATTATTAAACCTTCATATTATCACATTTTAAAATTAAAATTTACGTTCAAATAACTTCTAAATAATAACAACGATCGTATGCAAAAACTTTAAATAAATCTTACCTGATAATCATACGATATAATAATTCCCTGTTCTTCACCACATTCCTCGTATCTACGTCTGGTGTAGCTTCCTTCATTTCTCTAAATGGAATTTATTATATTTTCTTAAATATTGAAAGAATTGCAAAACCGGCAGAAATGTTTTTATTTTCAACAAATTGACTTCTTCTTCTTCTTCTTCTTCTTCTTTTTCAAATGGCAACTCCCGATCCCAGTGAGGACGGATTCTGCCAATGTCAAGTTTTGAACGGATGGTCAGTTTAAGTTAATGCTTATGTTAAGCGTGCTCTGTGCTGAGGAAAAATCACGGTTGAGATGATTTACTTTTTATTTACTGAAAGACTTCTTACATGGAGCTGTATAACCTGACAAAGAACAAATATTAGTTATAGACAACACAACACATCACAAAAGCATAACATAAAATAGGTATAGGTAGTCAGTGGGAGTTCAAAATTTTAGATTGTTAAAATTGATAAATTTTGATAGGATATTCACAAATGAGGTAGGGACAAGGCAAAGTAAACACTTAAAATTAGTAGGGAGGGGAACATCTGGGGGAAGGATATCCAGAAGTGAGATACGGAGCTTAGGGCAAACAAAGAATAAATGGTCATAACTTCCTTCGTCTATACCACACTCACAGAGAGAATGGTCACGAACATGAATTTTAAATAAATGATTAGGAGTGGTATTGTGACCCAAACGGAGGCGGCAAATGGTGGAAACAGTAGGCTTGTCTATATTAGGGAAACGGAAGAACCAGGGCTTACGTGGAATTGAGGGTTGGATATCTCTATAAAATTTCCCTTTGGTTGAATTTTTCCACTGACTGTTCCATGTATGATCCAAGCGATCCTTAGAAAGAGAAGAGAGATCGTGGGCATAATTAGAGTAATGCTCCAGAGTACCATGTTGAATGGCAGATTTAGCCAGAACGTCAGCTTTCTCATTGCCTACAATACCAGAATGGCTTGGAATATGTACTAAATCTACCTGAAGCCCTTTTCTGAAGCAGTTGTAAAGTGCGGATTTTATTAGAAAGATGATAGGAAATTTAGACTTTGAGCGGAAAGGGTTAGAAGTAATAGTCTGAAGACAGCTGAGGGAGTCCGAAAAAATAACTGAATTTTGGAGATTATGAGAGTCGATAAAATTGAGAGCTTCCAAGATAGCTGTGGCTTCACCAGTAAAAACAGAAGAGAGAGGGGGACATTTAAATTGTAAAATAGTGTTAGAGTTATGGTGCCATACAGCAACCCCTACAGCAAGATGTTTTGACACTTTTGAGGCATCCGTAAAAAAAAGATTATAACCACGCCAGTAGGAAGAAACCAGACAGTTAAAAGCAACATTAGAATCTGGAGCATATTTTTGAATACCAGAACTCATATTAATGTTGGGGTTAAAAACTAGTGCATGAAACGGAGTTGAATATAAAGGATGGATACTAAATTGGGATGTTGGATCCGGAAGGCGGTTAAATTTGATGAGACTTTTAAGTAGGCAAGGAAAATCAGATGGACGACGGAGGTTATTTAGAGTAAGTATTTGAAGTAGATTTCGAATTTTAGGAAGAAGGGGATGAGAGGATAATTGTATAAGCCGAAAGAAATACTTGTCTGACAGATATTGACGGCGGAGATATAAAGGAGGGTCTACACATTCTACCTGAAGGGCATTGACTGGGGTAGACTTCATGGCACCTATAATGAGTCGCAGACACTTGTATTGTATTCTGTCCAATTTTATTAAAGCTGTTTTATTGCAAGGTTCTAAGATGAACGACGCATAATCCAAATGGCTACGGATTATAGCATTATAAACTAGTTTTTGACAGTATGGATGTGATCCCCACCAAACACCAGCTAGGGAGCGTAAAACATTAATACCCTTTTCGCACTTCTGAGAAATGTAGTTAGTGTGAGCCATACCATTCAGCTTTTGGTCAAGCACCACCCCTAGAAATTTAATCTTGTTGACTACAGGGATTGAGGAGTTTTCTAGTAATATTACCGGCTGTGGGATCAAGCGTTTTTTCGTGAACACAACTACATTGCTTTTGCTGGGCGATAGTGACAAGCCATGATCGTTCATCCAATTTTCCAAATAAGATAAGGCGCTGTTAAGTCGAAAGGTAATCACATCCATATTCTCTGACGAAGTATACAATGCTATATCGTCCGCATACTGCAGAACGCTACAATACGATGGAATGGCTTTATCCAAATCCCAGGTGTATATAGAATACAATAATGGACTCAAAACGGAACCTTGAGGGAGGCCTTTAAATACATGTCTAGTAGGTGTGTCTTTAGAACAGCGTACTTGTATCGTCCTCAACATTAATAAGTTGAAGATGAAATGTATCATCCTCTCAGGCAAACTCAGCTGTAACATTTTCTGTCTGAGCACTGGAAGAAGAACATTATCGTACGCTGAAACTACATCCAAAAATACGCCAACCAAATACTGTTTATTGTGAAAAGAGGAACGAATGTCAGTTGTTAAAATACTAAGACTGTCTAATACACTCAAACCTTTCCTAAAGCCATATTGGGAACTAGCTAGGAGGCCCCTGTTCTCGACCAGCCATTCTAGACGATTTTTAATAAGGTGTTCGGTGATTTTGGCTAAGGTAGAAGACAGGGCGATTGGTCTATAGGAATTGGGGTTAAGGGGATCCTTGCCGGGTTTGGGGATAGGAATAATAAGCTGGGATTTCCAAGAGTCCGGAATAATGGCATGTAAAAAGAAAATGTTAATTAAATTTAGAAAAAAAGATTTTGTTTGATCGCCTGACTTGCAAAGAAAAGAATATGGTATACCATCAACCCCAGGGGATGAGTCTTTTAAGCCATCAAGAACCGTAACAAGTTCTTGCAAGGTGAATGGGCAATCCATACTGTCGTATGATACTAAATTATGGGGAGGACAAGGAAAATGATCAGAAGAGGGGACAAATGGAGGGGATAGTTTGTCAATGAAATCATCAAGCCAAACGTCTGAGTTGTTGGATACTCTATTTTTATCACATAGAGCTCCACGGAAACGGCGAATACTATTCCACATTAATGATGGCGGGGTTTTTGGAGATAAGCTCTCACAGAAACGGATCCAACCCTGTTTCTTTTTTTTTGATAGCACCCGTTTAGTTCGTGCTGCAATTTTCTTATAATTAATAAAGTTCTCATAAGACATACTGGAATCATATCTTAGCTCGGCTTCTTTACGGTCCTTAACTATGGCAGTACACTCATGGTCCCACCAGGGAGGGGATAGCTTCTTAAAAGACAGAGTTGAATAAGTTTTCAATGGGAAAGATTCGGTAGCAGTAGTCTCGAGACAGTTAACAAAAAGAGAATAAGATTCCAAACAATTCTCAGGTGAAGCATTTGGGAGATTACTTATTTTGGTATCAAGGGAGTTGGCAAATTTCTCCCAGTCGGCATTGCCTAACTTAAATTTGAGCAAAGGTGGGAAAGCTCTAGTGGGAACATGGACTGTGCGTGAGCAGGAGATGAGGATTGGAAAATGGTCGCTCCCATGAGTAGAGGAAAGCGTAGAACAAGAAAAGGAAGGAGCTAAGACAGAAGAGCAAATTGTTAAGTCCACTACAGTATTAGGATTTTGTAATGGGGAGACTCTACGGGTAGGAAGGCAATCGTTAATAATACACATATTCAGATCTTCAAAGAGGTCAACCAAAAGATATCCAAAGGAGTCGCAAATGTACGAGCCCCAAGAAGTATGGTGGCCATTAAAGTCACCCATAATAATAACAGGGGGAGGAAGAGAGGAGATGATTAAGGAAAGCTCTGGAATAAAACTAGGATGGGGATGAGGAACATAAACGGATAAGACTGATATATTAGCAGCTCTAGCTGCAACTGCATTAAAGTTACAGCCATGATGGGGAAGTGGAATTTGTGAAAAGGGAATACTGTTATTCAAGAGCAGAGCACAGCCAGCATAACCATCAGCTCTGTCGTCTCTAAGACAGGAATAGCCCGGAACCCTAAACCGAGAACCGGGCATTAACCATGTCTCTGAGATAGCAAGAACCAAAGGTTTATGATTGGTTATTAATTCAAAAATCTCGTGCTTCTTGGGACGGATACTCTGGGCGTTCCATTGCAGAAACACTAGATCCATAATTGAGGATTGATGAGAAACGGGATAATCTTTCGGCAACGTTGGACGGTAACTGGTGGGGATAAGAAAGTAAAGTCTCTATAAAAGATAAACACATATTAAGTAGATGTTCATCAAAAGGAAGTGAAGAGCCCGTATTAGGGAGAGCACAACCATTAGAAAGGGAGGAGGGAGGTTCACGAATGATAGAATGATGTGCATCCTTATCATAAGACTTACCCAGAGGAGCTCGGGAACGGGGGGTCTTAGTGACTGTTTTTCTGTATGAAACATTAGGTGTTGATTGGATAGGAGGATTAAATTGGGAAGACGGGAGGCTTTGGGAATGTATAGATAAAGGATTCTGTATCTGAATATTCTCAGCATAGGATCTACGAGCTGACGGGATGACTCTAGAAGCCTCCTCAAAAGATATCCCTTCAGATGCCATTAACTGCTTAATGGCCTTTTGCCTAGCTTGTTCGGGGCATTTCCTATCAGTGGCATAATGCTTACCAGTACAATGGAGGCATGTTGCATCAGACTCTAAAATTGGACAAGAGTCGCCCAAATGGGCCTGTGAGCATTTGAAACAACGTTCCTTAGAGCGACATTGGTCGCGTACATGTCCAAACCGACAGCATTTATAACATTGAATTGTGGGGTATTGGTACACTTCTACTGGCATGGAGTTGTAAAGGCAGTATATTCTTTCTGGACGAACTTGGCCTTGAAAGGTCAAAACAACGGTTTGAGATGGTGACCATGAAGTAACACCATCTATTCTAATTTTTTTATTAAGCCGTCTGGCTTTCAATATTTTGCCTCTTCCACCTGGGAAATCCACATGGCTGATAAATTCTTCCATAGACCACTCCGTAGGGACACCTTTGACAATGCCCATACGAGTGATGTGAAAAGTTGGAATGGAGGCTTGGTAATTTGAATCTTTAAGAGGGGGGAAATTTATAAAATTATTTGCGTCACAAGCGGTATTGAATTCTACAGAAATTTTATTACGTCCAATAGCTTTAACTCCATCCTTGGCTATGTTAGCTACACGATTGTTGTAAAGGAAAGATCCAAATTTGATCGGTCTGATGGTTAAACCCGCCGCAGGATCGGCCTCTGTACGGGACACATAGACAATAAAGGGACCACTGTCATTGTCGGAATATGTAATGGGATTAGACAAAATGGGATCCACATATGAACTTTGAGACGATGCGATCGCGTAGTTGTTAACTGTAACATGTCTTTTAGGTGGGATCATATCTGTATCAGCAACGGATGGCTCTGACCGTTGTCTCTTATTACTTGTATGCTCCGCTTCCATCACCTCACCCTGGATGTCAGGAGGTTTACCAGGGTCGGGAGGATCAGGATTCATGATGGGTGAGGAAAGTTAGTAAATAAACGCTTACCCCAATATATATATATAGAGACAATCACAAATTTGGTTATCACTACCAGTTTACACTAAAAAAGAGTGTTCTCAACAAGTTAATTAACAAAAATCTCAATGGCACGTGTTTTCTCCGACACAACAAAGATCGAAAAACCAACAAATTGACGTCCAACCGTCCAACCAAAGTCAAACAACAATCTCCTTGACAGTGACGTTTCACGTTAGTCTATGGTAGTACCACAGGCTAAAAATCTGATATAGATATAGAAAACCAGTTCACGTCGGAAAACACGACCCACGACCGGATAGAGACAAGTTTAACTGTTTTGTACTGAGTTTAAAATAAAAATAATAATCAATAACTCTGATCATGCGCTGTAACAACATTCTATATGAACAGGGCCACGGTACAAGAAGCATTGCTACATCAGGCATGTGCACATATGCAATTTATTTTTACAGTTCAATAACACTAATCTTCAAAGGGCTGAACATGAATGAATGAACATAATCCTTTTCTCTTTCATTAAGTTCTTTGCCATGTCGATGACCTTTACACAGTTTTATAAAATATATTTTCATACGTCATATAGTTAGGTTCGCAATATGTATGAGTTTTAAACATTTACTAAGCATTTACGATACAATTTTGAAATACAATTTTAAGGCATCTGTATTTTTCTTAACTGCCACAGGAAATCGAAAACCAGTCAATTTCCTATTTTTAATTTTTATTCTGATATTAGAAAAGGTATTGAAGATCAATACTAGATTTATTTTTGTATGTGTTTTCAATGATAAAATATAATAAAATAGCTCTCCAGACGCATTTCAAAAGAAGATAATTAATGTATTCTTTCTCAAATCAAATCTTTTTATCAAATTTCATCCATATCGGTTCAGTGGTCTAAGCCTGAAGACAGACACCGCACACCCAGAAATGCGTTGCGCGTTAAAATATTTTATAACATTAGTAGATTTTAGGACTTTAAGCTGTATCTTTCTTAAATATTTTTCCATAAATTGTACACTTTTCTTCTTACTTTCACAGAACATTATATTTACTTCTCTTTTCCAGGTATTGCTCACGGGCTGTAGATGCGTGGAACTCGACTGCTGGGACGGGGACGACGGCAACCCAGTTATATACCATGGGCACACGTTCACCACGAAAATACCGTTTCGGAGGGTGGTTGAAACTATTGCTAGGTACCTAAAACTAGTTAGGAGACTACATAGTGTAAAAAAAAATGTTATCCGCTGCCCATCCCTAAATATCTTTGAACCTATGCAACGAATTTTGGTGATATTTTTTTTATAGATAGGTATCTAAGGTCATTCAGGATGAAATTTTGTTAACTGTACATTTATCTTATAGTAACGCGAGCGAAGCTGCGGGGAACAGCTAGTTTTAAATACATTTCTGAATTTACTCTCATATAAAGCGTATTAGAGTATACCTACTTTCATTCATTCAATAATTAGTATACGATTTATCATTTTTTTAGGAGTGCATTCGTCACATCACCTTATCCACTTATATTGAGTATAGAGAACCACTGCAGTTTACCACAACAGCAAGTCATGGCTAGCACATTTGAGGTCAGTTGTTATTTATAAATAAATACATATTAAGATAAACGACTACAATTTTTTTTACAAAAATTACAAAAAAACAGGGTAGTTGTCGAAAGATTTCGACACATTTTTTTAATGTTATAATTTACATTATGATCAAAATGTATTATTTAGTAAGCACTTGCTGACGCATCTAGTTATTACATAGGGGTACTTCTAGGAGTCTAGAACATGTTTGACGATCCCGGAACTACAAAGACGACAAATAATTGTTATAACGGTCTACGTGTTATGTCATTTACTCTACTAGTTCTCTCTTCATCCAGGCAGTGTTTGGAGACCAATTGGTAACATCTTTTCTATTCGATGTTGATTATACGGATGAGCCGAGACTACCCAGCCCGGAGCAACTAAAATTTAAGGTAGGTAATACCCACAGGTAATACTCAAGGTAAGTTATAAACAGACGTTCGAATTTGGTACAGACCGCACCGTGACCTTGGTGCGCTCCGGACCATATTCGATCATGTGTACAGTGGTCCGCCGGACATAATTATTATTATTGACGGTACGGTCGGTCCGATGGTTTTTTCTTCCGAACTTGGTGCGGACCGTACCAAATTCGCGCGTGTGGACGGGCGAACGCACCGGACAGCGCTTAAGTCATAGACTATATACTTATTACAGCTTTAGTCACAGTTCTACCGCCAAACAAAACGGACGTCGGTCGATCGTTATCAATGGCGATGGCGTCGGATGACGTGGATATTACTGAAAAAAAATCTTATAATATAAAAATGAATCCCAAAATGTGTTGGTAAGCGCATAACTTGAGAACGGCTGAACCGATTTCGATAATTCTTTTTTTATTATATTCCTTGAAGTACGAGGATGGTTCTTATGTAGAGAAAACGTAAATATGTACCACGGGCGAAGCCGGGGCGAATCGCTAGTTAATAATATAAATTTTAGAACTCTACAAAGATTTATGATATGACTGCATATGTCTGAATGAATCCCTGTCTTTTAAATATAATTTTGCCCATTCTTTTCTCTTCGTTTTCTTCTTTTCAATGGTTGTACTTGTACTTGTACCAAAAGAAGCCTTGAACTGAGGTCTACATGTGAAAAAAATACAACATTCTAACCACGAATTTATTACGTGAAATAGATTTTCAAAGAATTCGGTTTGACTTTTAATGAGATTACTATGATCAATGTTCGAAATATTCACAAAAAAAGGAGATTAATTTGTATTAATTTGATATTATTGAATTGTCTTAAAAATCTAAGATATTTTTTTTTGTTCAGTTAATTTATTACATATTATAAAGATCAAGTACCTATAATAATATATTGAATAATATTAAAATATCAACTATAACTAACGACTAAAACATGAACAAAAACTTGGTAATAGATAGATGATATATATAATTTTGTTTACTAGGGGCAACCCTGACATTCTTTGAAAATCTATATCTTGTAATAACTTCGTGGCTAGAATGTGGTATTTTTGTTACATGTAGAATTCAGTTCAAGGTTTCTTTTGGTACTAAACAGAGCTTCTACTAACGCCTGCATATAATATAAAAACAAAAATCAGTAAAAATTACAATACTTTCGCCTCTATCGACAATATCGAAAATTTCAAAAAGGGATAATTTGCGCCTTTAATCACTTCATATATTAGCAACATAATAAATTATCTAGTGTATCTATTTTTTTTTATACGAATTTATTTATCTTAGTCGGCCGCGAAAATTCCAATACATATTTTAAATGTTTTTTTTAAAAATCGTAAATTTGATCGTAATTTTTAAACAAAGAATATTTTCTTTGTGCGGAAATGCCTGCCCCCCTAGTCAAGTGGCTTTCTGTTAGCGTAGCGTTCAATAGAATAGACCAAAGGAATAGACTACGAATGTATGAGATTGACGTAAGCTGTAGATACGTTTATATACAGCTTACGTCAATCTCATACATTCGTAGTCTATTCTATTGAACGCTACGCTAACAGAAAGCCTCTTGACTAGGGGGGCAGGACGGATAGCCGAAACCGATTGAATATTCATATTGAAACTGTAAAGGCGAAGCTGCAAATTAATTAAATGTAATTTTAAATTATCGTGCAAAGATTTTTATACATTCGCTTTAGAAAATGAAGAGCTAATTAAAGCTGTTTCTTCCAACAGCAAATATAATTGCCAAAAATAAATTTTCTCTATTTAACATTGCTGTTTTAATTGTCTCCCGTAAAAAATAACTAAAACTCGCATTTTTGATGCTGTTAACCCTTAAATCAAATACTGGCAACCCTAGGTGCGGTGCGGTCGTGTGGCGAGTCGATCGCACCGCACGAGTACGGCACTATATTACTTGCTCTGTGGAGTACGGTGGTCCGGTCGCACCAGTTCGAACGTCTGTTTATAACTTTACTTCATACCATAGACTATAGAGGTTATAAATGTGGTTCAAAAATGGATTTGTTTCTAATCTCCCAAATTATTATTTTTAATGCTTTGATATATTTTGTAACCTGTGATTTAATCATATATTTAGCATGAAAGTTGAGAATTTTGTTTATTCACTCGATTTAAGATGACGGCTTTTTTTTTATCATTTCTATTTGCGATGGTAATTGTCTACGCCACGCCATTTCGTTGAAGTTTGAGTATTTTTCGCGGGAAACAAAATATTTTTAGTGTAACTTGTAAGTACTTACCTAACAAAAAAAAACATACCTGCTACCCTTAACCTTACCCAGTACCCAGTTACCAGTTACTTGCTCAGTGGTACCCAGTAAATAAACACTTGTCTCTTAGTTAAGAGTTCATTTTTTTGAACGGCTTGAACGCGCTAATATCCGAAAAAAGGCGAAACCTTGTCGTATGAGTAGGTATCATATTTCTTTAATTATCATACCATGTTAATTGTTATGCTATCGTTGAAAATGCTACAAAGAATAAGCAAGAATGTCGAAAAATAATCACAGAAGCATATTTTGTCCATGTTTAACACTGAAGTATTAAAAAAAAATATATTTCTATCCATAGTACATGCAAACTACACTAAATAGATTAAATTTTATTATGTGGTTACTTGGTTAGGCCTATTCATTTGGTAATGTAACTAAATTATCTAAATTAAATTTCATATTGTAATGTTACATTAAACTTTTTTAGACCAAATTTTGATATAGTTTTATAATCTATACTAATATTATAAAGCTGTAGAGTTTGTTTGTTTGAACGCGCTAATCTCAGTTACTAATGGTCCGATTTGAAAAATTCTTTCGGTGTTAGATAGCCCATTTATCGAGGAAGGCTATATATCATCACGCTAAGACCAACAGGAGCGGAGCAATGCGGGTGAAACCGCGGGGAACAGCTGGTTTATTATATAAAACTAGCGGTCCGCCCCGGCTTCGCCCGTGGTACATATGAAAAATAGATGTTGGCCGATTCTCAGACTTACCCGATATGCACAGAAAATTTCATGAGAATCGGTCCACCCGTTTCGGAGGAGTATGCAGACTAACATTGTGACACGAGAATTTTATATATAAGATAATAGTCTATTATTATAATTATAAACAAATATTATTTTTTCCATCCCTTTAACATATTACCACTATAATGATTAAAAAGTTACTTAGGTTCCTAGTAATGAAAATGTACTTGTATCAAAAATATGTTTAATAGTGTGAGAAATCTTAATATAATTTGATGATAACACAGAACACTTATAATAAAATCAAAACAGCCCTCCGTCTTCTGCAATACAAGATTTACACCTTTTAACGATATCCTCTCGCATTTTGGTCATAATATCACCTTCTAATGCTAATTCCTGAACTTCTTCAAAGGCTTCACTAATCTTATCTTGCAATTTATCCAAAGTCATAGTTTCAACGTCATGATCATTGTCATAAACACGTTCTGTAATGAGTTCCCAAAGGAAGAAATTCACTGGTGAGAGATCAGGCGACTGTGTTGGCCATCTGACAGGTCCGTTTGTGCCAATCCAGCGATCCTCAAACAATTCCGTTAGACGTTCTTTAACTTTATTCATGTCTTCCTCTGTCTCATTTAACTGAAACCAGAAATTGCCGTGTTCAGTCAGCGGCCGTTTATCTATGAAGTCTGACACAGAACGATTAATTATTTTAAGACATTTCATCTCGCTGAGGTCACGTTCGTAAAAAATTGGGCCGATTATATCGTCTCCACAAATACCGGCCCACACGTTGATTGTGTTACCACGTTTCGATTTCCAGTATGATGTCCCGTGACGGTTTATCATGCCTGAAAATGTAAAAGTAGATTCGTCCGTCCAAATGATATTACTTGTGAAGGTTGCGTCTCTATCCAGTTTGCTCATTAACCATTCACAATATGCTTTTCTAACTGGCATATTTTCGTCTGATATTTGTAGTGGCTGCTTTTTTATGTACTTAAATTTGTTACTCTCTGATAACAATCTCTGCAAAGCATTTGGCGGTTTATCCAATTTATTTGACGCCATACGCAAACTAGCGGTAGGGTTGCGCGCGAAATAATCAAAGACTCTCTCCTTAAAACGTTCCTCCTTGGATAATTTGCTTGAAGATGTAGATAAATAACTCCCTAATTTTGGAATTATAGGTCCGTTTTCACGCAATCTTTGTATTACACTCATAATCGTGGTTGTAGAGGGGCAATTTCGTTTTGGATATCTCTCGGCATATGTTATAACTGTCTGTCTAGTATTGTATTGACACTCACCATAAAGGAGAATCATGTCCACGTATTCTGAAGCCGTATATATCATCTTACAATGCTTTAAAATTAATTTATAACAGATTACAGAACAAAATAAATACAAAATTGTGTTTGTAATTTGTATTTTATTTCAAAATGCCATTGACAAATGACAATTAATCTCACACAGCCGAGTCACACAGAGTATATAAGTTTTAAAAAATGATGCTGTGGCTGTGGCTTTAATGCAGACATAGATTAAAAAAAAACTAATCATTATAATATTAATCTCTAATAATGATTAGTTTTTTTTAGGCTCAAAAGATGAAAGTTAAGTGGAGTTAAAATACATCTACACTTCTACACTAATATTATAAAGAGGAAAACTTTGTTTGTTTGTTTGATTGTAATGAATAGGCTCATAAACTACTGGACCGATTTTAAAAATTCTTTCACCATTCGAAAGCTACATTATCCACGAGTAACATAGGCTAGGTTTTATCCCGGAAATCCCACGGGAACGGGAACTATGCGGGTTTTTCTTTGAAAACGCGGGCGAAGCCGCAGGCGGAAAGCTAGTACCACATAAAATACGAAATGGAATTTTTAGAGTAGACTTTACTTTTGTGAATGTAATGTTGTGTAAGTATTTTATATTGTATTTTACAATTAGCAATTAGTGCAATAAAAATAAAAATAAAAGCAAAAAATTTCTCTGGACAGCTAGAGATCAGCTAGAGGTGGCGCGAACGCGAACACCCTGTGATGACGGGTGCCTTTAAAAAAAAATAAAGAATGTATTGTTCGACGAAATTTTAATGTTTTATGGAAGGGATAAAGAATACAAAATCGAAATTATGCAACGGTGGTCATGAGTTTTGTATATAATATGGACTATTTTGGGCATATTTCTTTTTTTTACTCATTCAAATGAAATGGCGACATCAAATGATCAAAATTGTCCGAAGCACACTGCACTGTCTACGTGTGTAATGTATATAACGCAGTTTTCTAATGAGCGTATACAAAGACTTTGAACATTACTGTTATGTAATAAGGTGCTTATTTCAATGAATGTTTACTAGGTACCTCCGCTTGGACGTTTTTTAAATTTTCATACGCGATTTGGAGTCTAGTATACTTCATAGTTGTAATTTACTTTCAGGTACTGATAAAAAATAAGAAGTTATTGCCGGTGGAGTCAAGTCCCACTATAGGCTTGACCGGCGCGACGTCCGTCCAAGGTGGGGCACTTTCTTCCACATTCAGGTGAGAAACAGTTATAATCGAGTTTAAAAAAATATTGACGATTCTTTTTGTTATGATCTATACATAAATAAAATCGTAGGAAAGTCAAAACTGTACATTGAATGTTATTGAAGTGAAACTTCTTTAGTGAGTAAAAAAAGTGGTGCGTTGAGAGTAAAGATCGCGTCATGGCAATACCATTGCGTCATAGAGTAAGGCGACGATTTTGTTATCTTTAAATATTGTCAAAGAAGTTTCACTTCTGAGACGTGTGCTCGGCACACTCGCTCTTTTTTTAAGAATACTTGGGGAATGATTTGCAATCGATAAACCCCAAAATAATATAGTTTTCCTAATTTTTGTCTTTCTGTTTATTTGTTTACATGTCCGTGTTGAACTCAAAAAGTACTTACTGTATGGATATAACTCCAAATTTTGCATGGATACTAACATGTCGGATCAACATATTCTATACTAATATTATCTATACTAATATTATAAAGCTGAAGAGTTTGTTTGTTTGTTTGTTTGAACGCGCTAATCTCGGGAACTACTGGTCCGATTTGAAAAATTCTTTCGGTGTTAGATATCCCATTTATCGAGGATGGTTATAGGCTATATATCATCACGCTACGACCAACAGGGGTGGAGCCACGGGGGTGAAACCGCGCGGAGCAGCTAGTAATTTATAAAGCTGAATAGTTTGTTTGTTTGAACGCGCTAATCTCAAGAACTACTGGTCCGATTTTAAAAATTCTTTCGGTGTTAGATAGCCTATTTATCGAGGAAAGCTACAGGCTATATATCAACACGCTAAGAAGAGTAGCGGAGCCACCCGGGTGAAACCGCGGAGCGCAGCTAGTATAGGCTATATTATGTCATTACGCTAAGACCAATAGGAGCAATGCGGGTAACGCGGGGCACAGCTAGTAGATAATACAATACAATTCTAGATATTATTATATCCAGAGCTAACGGCCTACGGCAGACCAGCTCGTCTTTACCTGAAGCGTCAAATAGGAACAGCTCCATAATGTCCAACCAGTCAGCTGGTTCTTCCATCACCGAGTACCTCTCTGATGAGGATTATGATGAAGATGATGAATTTGAAGGTAATTGTAGCAGCAGCAGCATTTAAATAAGACTACAATAAAAAAAATACTGACATTTTGTCAAAAATATTTATACGGTACGGTTTAAATCTAATATTCCAATATTTTATGATGATGATGAATTTGAAGGTAATTGTGAGCAAAATAGATGTATAGGTGAATCAGTTAAGAGTGAGAGAGAGAGAGAGATGTTGTGGCGTGACGTCATAGCACAGATATTTAGTTACAGTTTGATTCAAACTTAATGGCGGTTCGGAAGTTAGGTGCAGGTGCGGGCGCACAGGTGCAGGTCCCTTAATAACGTTCCACTAATACCTAAAATTGTTTTCTGTGCATCGTACGATGTTCCGAGCCGCCATTAAGTTTGAATCGTACTGTATGTTATTAGTCATAGTTTCATTCAATCCAATGAATGACCGATCAATTCGAATTTAATTTAATACAATGATTGATCTTATTAAAAAATTACGTTTTCAGTTCGTAGTTGGAAGTTTTCAGCCGACTTAAAAAAAAGAGGCGGTATTACAATAATTTGACTTAGAATTTGTTACCTCAGATTAACCCAACCGATTTGGATGATTCTTTTTTTTATGTAAAATCTGAAGCCTCCCGATGTAGACAACAGCAAGTTTAGTGCTGGCAATTTGAAAGCGGTTCATTTTTTTGTCAAAAGTAATTATACACGGTTTAAATTTTCCAATATTTGGTTCAAGAAAAAGAGTTGCACAAGATACTCAACGCAATGGAGGACAAAGCGGGTCGGACATCTCTCTCCCTCTACCAGAGCTTCCGTAGGAGTGAGGGAGACGGCGATACCACTGGCAGTATGAAACACGCGGCCAATAGGAAACGTAGCAACCAGATTGCAAGGGAACTTAGCGATATGGTCACTTATGTTCAAGTAAGTATACCCCAAATGCACATATTATACTGAAATCCATACTAATATTATAAATGCGAAAGTAACTCTGTCTGTCTGTCTGTTACTCAATCACGCCTAAACTACTGAACCAATTTGCATGAAATTTGGTATGGAGATATTTTGATACCCGAGAAAGAACATAGGCTACCTTTTATTGCGATATGTACCACGGGCGAAGCCGGGGCGGACCACTAGTATTTATATAAATTATTATTTACCATCAGTTCAGAAAATAGTTTTTACAGAGAATCGCAGGCAATAAACTCTGTATTTGCTTTTTAGAATTCCATACCCAAAGGATAAAATTGGGACCCTATTGTTGTCTGGTCTGACACAAGACTATAACTCAAGAACCATGATAGTTGTTGAAATTTTCAGATAATATGATGTATTTCTGTTGCCAACATAACAACAATAATTAATAAAAAAATCGAAGTTAAGCAACGATTAGCACGGTCATACATTGGATGGGTGACTGCTGTATCAGTTGCCCTTTACTTCGGTGTCGCGAGTCCGATTTGCACTTGATCCATTTATAAAAAAAATTGGTTGTCTTTAAAGTTGGTTTACTGACAATAGTTGAACGTGACAACGTCCGATTGTGCTTCTTTGTCGTTTGTTCCGCGCTCTCGCTCGCACTTCAAACCTTACATGGAATGCCTCAGAGCGAGGTAACGCCGCATGAGTCATGTTTTTTCGTGCGTGCAGCCGGCTCTATCGAATTATAAGACGTTGTCACGTCAAAAAAAACTATCGCATAGTTTTTAATTTTGTTACCAACAGGGTGTTTCTTCAACAATAACTTATTTTATTTCAGGCAATAAAATTCCGCGGTCTAAGCCCTTTATCCCCGCGAAGTTCTATGAAACAGCCGAGCACGGTGAAGGAAACTGCACCTACGTGTAGTAGCTTTGAATCCTCTGAGAGCAGTGATAGTGCTGGCACGGTAAGTTTATCATCATCATCATCATCATCTTTAGAGTCATCACCACCCGTATCGTTCGTATATTGATAAAGTTGTTCGTTAATTAGATATTTTAGATTTTTTATATTTTCTTTCCTTTAATTAATAAAAAAACGGAAAAAAATTATCAAGGATACATAGATATAGCTGCAAAAGGCCCTTCATCCTTTTGCAGCTATGTATATATCACTTTCTTTTTTATTAATTGGCAAAAAACGTTCCGACTTGCAATTTTTTCTGTCATCTTTGTTTTACGCTTTAATATGGATTTAGTGCAATTTAATTAAAATTTTCATAAGATGGACTATTATAATTTTTGACATCTTGCTGTATCATGTCTTAGCAAATATTTTTTTTTATTCCAGCAACTACTAGGCGGCCAGCACACCAGAGGCAGATGTCTCAACACACCAGCAGTTCACCACCCGTGTTACAGATGTTCATCTGTCAACGAAGCGATAGCCAAGAAAATTTGCAGGAAACACCCCCTCGCTATAATAGCGCACACTGAAACGCAGCTCGTGCGTACATATCCGGCTGGGTGAGTCTTTGTTTTTATGTTTGTTTTATTTGATTTAATTGAGATGAATGGATGGACAAATTAATGAAAGTGTATTGAGATATTTATTAATTATTGTGTCATATTATTGGTTTCGGAAATATCTTGTTGTATCAATTTAAAATTTTCAATCAACCACTTGCTAATTATCCAATGGTTAAACTAAATAAGAAAATAATTAAGTGACCTATACATGCACACATCCACTCCCAAACTTATAAAATAATATTATTGTTTGCACTTAACTACCAATCGGAGTATACTCACACATTCACCAACTCATTCATTCACTCACTAACTCAGTCACTCACTCGCTCACAGGCTCCGAATAGATTCGTCAAACTTCGACCCAGTACTATTCTGGTCGTGTGGAGTACAACTAGTAGCGCTCAACTATCAAACAGAAGACGCAGCTATGGCGGTTAACGCGGCGATGTTTGAAAGTAATGGATGTCTTGGGTACGTTCGCAGACCAAGGGTTATGTGGGATCCATCGCATATTGCGTATAGACGGTGAGTTTTAGGTTAATAATAATAATAAAAATATTTATTGTCATAATAATACAAGTAAAAATAATGAATCCTTCGGCTCCCGAACTAGTTTATACTGTGTCTAAACCAGAGGCTTTTATATATAAAAAAATGTATTCACATTGTGATTCATACTGTGTGAAACTTATGTTATCTTTATCGGTAGAAAAATCTTAATTAATTAAAAGACAAACTTATATTTACCTTTAAACCTATGATTAATAATGCGATGGGATTCAAATTTAACCTACAACTACATATGTGTCCATTCTGCTACCTTGCATACAATGAATTCATTTAAAAATCCAGTTAATTCCTTCTCTCCTGATAAAATAACAAAGAAATTCAACAATGAAGTTGAAGGACTAATAAAATAAATAAAAATTTCAGCTTCAATCCCATGGACAAAGAGTTTGATGGGATCCACGCTGCCCACCTCACGCTGGCCGTTATATCTGGGCAATATGTCGCTGAAAACGTGTATTCGTTCTACAACGCGTATGTAGAAGTCGAAGTGCTCGGTGTTCCAGCTGATTGTAGGAAGATAAAGACGAAAGTGGCCAGACGGAACGCGTTGAATCCGATATGGAATGAAACGTTTAATTTTAAGGTGGGATTAATTTATTAACCGAATTCAAAAAAAAGGAGGAGGTTATCAATTCGGCCGGTATGTTTTTTTTTTATGTATGTACACCGATTACTCCGAGGTTTCTGAACCGATTTACGTGATTCTTTTTTTGTTCGATGCGGGATGGTGTCGAATTGGTCCCATAAAAATTTTATTCGGATAGGCCTAGTAGTTTTTATTTTATGAGCATTTTTGTCTGTATTTGTAAATGTTGCAAGTGCAAGTTTGAAGTCGGTTGTTTTTAACGCAGTTATCACTTGTTTATTACACTTTATTTTAGTATAGTATATAAACAATATGGCACCAAAAAGATGTAGCACTATTGGCGGCCTTATCACTAATCGGTGATCTCTGCCAGGTAACCACGGGGAGAAATGTAAAAAACATTTACTAAATGAAGACCATTTAGTATAAAAATAATGTTAACTAGCGGTCCGCCCCGGCTTCGCCCGTGGTACATACTTACGTTTTCTCTACATAAAAACCATCCTCGTACTTCAAGGAATATAATAAAAAAAGAATTATCGAAATCGGTTCTGCCGTTCTCGAGTTATGCGCTTACCAACACATTTTGCGATTCATTTTTATATATAAGATTTTTTTTTAGTTGAGCTGAATTTAGAAAAATAACAAAAAATTTCGTAGTAGGCATTTTTTGTATTGGAATAAAAAAGAAATCCTAGTTGTGTAGATATGACTGAGGTCGCAAGGAATTTTTGTAATAAAATTTGAATATTTCAATTTTCAATGGATTGGAAATAATTGAGCATGTGGCAGGAAAATAATTTGAAACGTGTTAAATACATATAAGGCAAAACAATACTTTTAAATTAGCAAATGGCAGCCCTATCGCTACATAGATAAAGATATACTTAGCTATAGGGACTTTTTCAGTTATCTTTCTGTGTTCTGTGTCTTTCTGTGTTCATTTTTTTGTAACGCAATTGTGATTAATTTAAAACACAATAAAAAAATGTTGTGTGGTTTTATGAAACCACGGTAAAAGTGAAACTGTTCGAACGGTTCCGAACACTGCTTTGTGTAGCGCATGTCGCGTGACGGTCGGCTGCCGAGTAGGTATACCTACTCGGCAGCCGCGATACACGCGACATGCGCTACACAGACCAAACAGTTTGAGACGATGTAATAAAAGTTTCACTTTAATATATAAACTTATTTCCAGGTGAACTTCCCAGAGCTGGCGTTCGTTAGATTCGAAGTATACGACGCAGATACTAACTACATGCTCTCACAGCGTGTGATACCGCTGCTTTGCTTGCGTCCTGGATACCGACATGTGAGGTTACGGTGAGATATTTTAAATAGTAGTTATAGTTTTTTTGTCGAATTTTGGCCTTACTTTGTAGATATACTTATTAGAGAAGTCCCATATCCCCAAGTGGGGTAAGGGGCAGATGCATTATGCACACATCTGTTTCACTGATGGATTTTCTTTAAGGACAAGTAGGTGATCAGCCTTCTGTGTCCTGCCAGACCGAAACATTTTTTCTTCGTTTCCACCGGGAATCGAACCCGGGACCCCTCGGTTCTTCCCAATTTAACTACTCAAAGTCTTTATGCATCACTTATTTGATGTAACAACCACTTCTCCTGTCACTTTAGCTGTCAATTTAATCACTCAAAGTTTTTATTTCAGCTCCCCAACGAACCAGCCACTCAACATGGCGTCCCTGCTTATATTCTCTCGTTGCACAGAAGAATTAGCCGGCGAAAGTTGTCGACTGGACATCGAACCCACTTCCCCCGCGCAAAGAAGGAAGATACACTTTGTTGTCGTACACGCGGTTGTTATGAGCGAGCCGTATTCGATACTGAAGGTTACCCACGATACTACTGCTAATGAGGTGAGTTAGTGTGAGTGAGTGAGTGAGTGTGAGTGAATGTGTAAGTGAGTGTGAGTGAATTAATGCTTCATTCGATCGATGGATACTTATATGAATAAGATGAATAATATTGTAATGTGTATGTGAATGAATGAATGAATAAATAGTTTGATATTGAAGGTCTATACATGATACTACTATTTATTTATTTATTAAGGTCATCCAAAACCTGTCAGAACAATACTTATAGCTAAGGTACATGTTACTATTAAACATTTTGACAATTGTGACTAACTATTATAGGATAACACAGCATGCTATATAATTAGATTTGAGTCAAGTCACTAAAAGAGAGACGAAGCAGAATTTGACAACATTTCATTTTTTATAAGGCCATGAAAGAAAAAAACCGTTTCTTTATTTTGCTCTTGCGATTACAGAAAAAAATTATTTCATTTTTTAATCGCATATTTTAAGAGAAATTAAATAAAAACGATAAATGCGATGATGACGTCATACATACGGAGGAATAAAAATGCGCCTTAGCCTAATTTAAAAAAAAGTTAAAAAAAAACTATCACTGACATTTACAGGGTATGGCATGTGTCAAATTTCATATTAATGTCATTTTTGTGAATTATTCATGTAAACAAACTTTTAAATCGTGTTATTGTGTTTTGGTTTTCTAATTTAATCTCATTAGCGTTATGTTTGTTTGATTGGAGTTGGACCAATTCATTTATATTATACAAATAGTGCCTACAGTGTTCATTATTTTCTTGAAATAAAAGACTTTGTTTACTTACTAAAAGTTGTATTTATTTAACACTTTCTAACGTTTTTGGGATAGTATATTTGTTTCCCAGAAATTTTCAGCACCCCTTAACAAATCCTGCATAAAGTCATCATCATCAGTACTTGTGAATAAGTTTCTTTTGTTTAAAATTTGGATCAGCAAATAACAAATAACAATATTTACAAAGCTTGACGACAAAGTAACAAATGTGCCAAAATGTCAACTGTCAAGATTTTTTTTTAATTTAAACTAGGTATGTGGCAAAGGAAAACATGTATTCCTCCGTATGTATGACGTCATTTGGCGCTTACGACATTTTAGAATGAGATGATTTTAAAACTCAAAAAGATGAATGAAAACTTCCATATTTAGAAAAAGCAAAAAATACATGTATCCTAATTTTTGATCTAGTTTTCATTAAAATAAAAAAATAAGTAGCTTAAAATTTTGAAATGTTGTCAATTGTCGTGAAAAATATCAATACAATTACAACTTATTACAACTGCTAAGTTAGTTACATATCGAACCCACCAGAACCAAAAAATTTTTTAAACATTATACATAATTGAATACTAGATGATAAAATAACATTTATACTTTTCCAGGCAATAGCGCAATGCCTCACAAAAGCTGGTGTCTGCCGTTCAGCCAGGGGCAGTTATGTCCTCGTAGAAGAAGTGCCCTCCCGTGCCCCAACACAGCGGGTACTTGCCCCACACGAGAGGGTCCTGCGAGTGACGTCACGGCCCGGGGCAAGATTGGTGCTGAAGAGGGTCGGCGATGACCCCAGTAGTAGGGCCTGGTTGACTAGTATACGGTGAGTTTTAATTTAAAAAAAAATTGGTTGTCTATAAAGTCGGTTTACTGACGATAGTTGAACGTGACAACGTCCGATTGTGCTTCTTTGTCGCTCGTTCCGCGCTCTCGCTTGCACTTCAAGCCTTACATGGAACGCCTCAGAGCGAGGTAACGCCGCACGAGTCATGTTTTTTCGTGCGTGCAGCCGGCGCTATCGAATTATAAGACGTTGTCACGTCAAAAACGTACAAAATGGTGTTTGAAGTGAGAAGTGCACTCATTTGCCCCAACACAGGGTACTTGCCCCTTCAAAGTGCGTCTAGAAGAAGTCTAATTGAATAAATAAATTTTTGAGTTTGTTTGAGTCTGTTTGAGCACAGAATACATAATATGTAGTAGCTGAACGCTACAGAACGGACACTCTCCGCCTCCCGCCAAAATTAAACACTTACCTCACCCCGCGCGATCAGGCTATTAGATAGCCCGCATTTTTCCGCAAGGACGATACGCAACGAATATTGACAACATTAATCAAATTGAGTTAAAGTAATTTTATTATTTTGGATTTGTGATTATCGTTTTTCGTAGAAAATGGTTAGATATTGTGCTGTTTACGGATGTATTTCATCAGAAAAACGCGAATTTCTGTACGCTAGTCACAAATGTGCGAACCCTAAAGCGTTAACACACACATTTGCACTCTCTACAGTGTGACTGTCAAAACGATAATTTTGTATGGAGTGTCCGGGGTGTGACTATATATCAAATTTATTTCCTTGATTGCATTCACAAAGGCCCTACCTATGTTGATCGCTTACTATCAGGACAACCACCAGCTCGGTTGCCTGCTCAACATAAAAATAATATTTAGAAATTATTCAAATTAAAGACTTTTAAACGGATTTTAAACGCGATTTATTAATTATATTATTTTCTCGACGTTTCGAACACTTTACAGCGAGCGTGGTCACGGGGAGACTGAGATGTTATTCGTCTCGACGGTCAATCATAAATTGCTATTTCTTCGTGTTCGAAACGTCGAACGAACGAAACGTCGGGAAAATAATATAATGAATAAATCGCGTTTAAAATCCGTTTAAAAGTCATTAGTTTCTAAATGTATAATACCCGCGTAAAATCAAACACTAGAAAATACAATAAAAATAATATTTTTTTAACCAAGTTCCTTCTCTATATATAGCCCAAAACAGACAACAGGTTAACTAATCATTTTAGCTACATAAAGTTTTTAAGCTATTGCATAGCTTCTATCGCGGGCCTTGAGCGCGGGGACCGAATCGAGATTCCATAACGAAAAAACCTCACGCTCCCCACTCCGACGGGCGCGGAGGTGTGACTTGAAGGCATAGCATGCAATAGCTTTACCGCGGCAGTCCCCGAGTTCCACACGTCTTTTTTTACTATAAACTACAATATTTTAATCGATTTGAGTCAGATTTAAAATTAGATTTATTTAAACCGTTTTTTAACTGCGTTTCAGGTCAACATCAGAAAAAACTCAATCCTTACCCTCCGATGAAGAATCACAAGAGGAAGCGAGGAAACCCGCGGACAGTTTCCTAGTGTGCGTTCATAATGTGTGCCATGAAATACCATATGCTATATTAAAGGTGAGTTAAAACGTTTTGAATAAAAAAATATAAAAAATTGGTTGTCTGTAAAGTCGGTTTACTGACGATAGTTGAACGTGACAACGTCCGATTGTGCTTCTTTGTCGCTCGTTCCGCGCTCTCGCTTGCACTTCAAGCCTTACATGGAACGCCTCAGAGCGAGGTAACGCCGCATGAGTCATGTTTTTTCGTGCGTGCAGCCGGCTCTATCGAATTATAAGACGTTGTCACGTCAAAATATATACTGGCCGAATTGATAACCTACTCGTTTTTTTGAAGTCGGTTAAAAATTAAACAAACTCAGCCCCTCAGTAATCCTTAAATAGAAAAACTCGCTAATAAATATGCTAATTCTTTCTCACTACTTAATCAAAAAATGAATAGAAGTCATTAATGATACCGCTATAATAAAGATAATAAAAAAACTCCTTTGTTTGAAGTCGGTTAAAATAATAATTAAATAAATAAATAAAGTTTATTTGACTCAAAAAACAAAAGCACAAGGTGTATACAGATCTTATTTGCAGGTACATACATTTTTATTTTGTATGTACCTGCAAATAAGATCTGTATACACCTTGTGCTTTTGTTTTTTGGGTCAAATAAACTTTATTTATTTATTTAATTATTATAATATATAATTATAATATATAAAAAAATATAAATGTGAATAATAGTAATTAGCATAACTACTAGTCATAACTACTAGTCATAGTAACTAGTCATAACTCATGAAAAATGAAGTTAGATTAGACCAGAAGAAAGTTACATTTTACTCAATTTTTTTTATTCATATATTTTTTGCAGGTCCCCCTTACAGCTACTGCGTCTTATGTTATTTATCAAGCATTGACTAAAGCGAGGTGTACTGACGATCCAAAGAGGTAAAATTTAATATTAAATTTAAAAAAAGATTTATTTTTGTTATTTTAAAAGAATATAATATTTATGTGTAAATAATCTCTTAAAGAAATTTTATCGAAATCTGTTCAGCCGCTTAGTGCTAAATATGTTCATAAATGTAACTTAAAATCAATTATTTTCAAAGAAAAACTCTGCCTACGTGTTAAGGCAGAGTTTTCTAATAATTTATACAATACTGAACATTACCAGGCGATTGGGAGTGTAATAATTTACTTGCTTATTGAAGTGAAACTTCTTTATCGGGGTTGGAATAAAATTTAGTGTAACATTTTTTCGTAACGCGTGACATTTTTCCGTTACGCGCCATCTTTTTCTTATCCCTATCACGCGTGATTCGACGTATTTCTGTAAAGTTGCATATAGTAAATTATTTTTTGAAAAATAAGGTCATAAAGAAGTTTCACTTCTTACGTGTGTACACTAGTACACGCACACATTTTTTTTATTTCTTTATAATTAAAACATGTTTCATAGTATGTAATATTGTTTTTCAGATTTGTCTTAGTAGAAGAACTAGAGTGGGGAGGTCGAGCGAATTCAGGCCCTCAGCATAGAGCACTCGCTGACGATGAGATTGTGTATACTGCACAGGTAATATTATGTAAAAAACATTTATCTATACTAATATTATAAAGCTGAAGAGTTTGTTTGTTTGTTTGAACGCGTTAATCTCAGGAACTACTGGTCGGATTTGAAAAATTATTTCGGTGTTAGATAGCCCATTTATCGAGGAAGACTATAGACTATATATCATCACGCTAAGACCAACAGAAGCGGAGCAATGTGGGTGAAACCGCGGGGCACAGCTACTACAAAATATATTATGAAAAAATATTATGTTAAGTGCATAAATTGCTATAGCTAGGCACCGATGACTATTAGCGACCCGTTTGCGCTGACCTTTATTTATTCAAATATATGATAAATCTTTTTTATAGTTACTAAAAAGCTGCAAGTACGTTTCAACGTTAAAACTGCCTTCTTACAGAATATTTTAACAATTAATTAATAAGTAAACTGACATTACCTACATTTTCTAAAAATCCATGACATTTACCTATTTCAATTTTAAATATGGACCAAGAAGCTTACATCTAATACACATTCAATAATATTTTGTGCTTTTTGTTTTGTGCTTGGTATAAACAATAATATAATAATCCATAGTAATATTATAAATGCGAAAGTAACTCTGTCTGTCTGTCTGTTACTCAATCACGCCTTAACTACTGAACCAATTTGCATGAAATTTGGTATAGAGATATTTTGATACCCGAGAAAGGACATAGGATAGGTTTTATCCCGGAAATCCTACGGAAACGGGTTTTTCTTTGAAAACGCGGGCGAAGCCGCGGGCGGAAAGCTAGTAATGTATAAATCGGTATAATAATTAAGTATCTATGTAAAACATTTTTAAAAATTGTACGCCACATGGCAGATCACAGCGGATCACCTCGGACAATGTAATAACCCATAATACTTGTGACTCACAATAAATAATTTGAATTTGAATCTAAAAATAATATATTAAACTAGCGGTCCGCCCCGGCTTCGCCCGTGGTACATGTTTATGTTTTCTCTACATATTAACCATCCTCGTACTTCAAGGAATATAATAAAAAAAGAATTATCGAAATCGGTTCAGCCGTTCTCGAGTTATGCGCTTACCAACACATTTTGCGATTCATTTTTATATATAAGATAAGATTAAAATTTTTATTGTTTATTCCAGGCAAACTGGAAAACCCTGGGTCGTTTTGTTCTCCAAGAGCGAGGAGTTCCGCCCGCGAGACACAGAGCGGCCTTCGCGAGGATACAGCGCGGGCTTAGCATTACACGAGGGGCTATAGCAAGTGAGCATACATACATACATACATACACACATACCATTGAGATAATATTACTACGTGTGGAGGAGACACCACAAACAAAATCTGTCATTTTTTTGCTCTAAGTTTAAAAAAAAATGTATGCGTGTACTAGAGTACACACGTAAGAAGTGAAACTTCTTTATGACCTTAAAAATGTCACGAGTATGGCGTAACGCAAAAATGTCAAGCGTACGCGGCGTAACGCAAAAATGTTACACTAAATTTTTGTCCAACCCCGATAAAGAAGTTTCACTTCAAAAAATATATATGTAATAATGTACATTGTACATACACACGCACTAATACACAAACAACAAACCTACATACATACATAGATCACTACATAGTATAAAACAAAGTCGCTTTCTATGTATTTGTATGCATAAATCTTTAAAATTACGAGACGGATGTTGATGGGATTTTTTAAATAAATACATATATTACTTCCTCTGTACATATTATAACTTGTATCACTCTATTTTGTAATCTTGTATTTTTGTGTGCAATAAAGAATGTTTCATTCATTCATTCATTCATATATTCAAAAAGTTTTAGTAGGGTGTCCCACTGTTGGTATACTAAGCTCAAAGGAGGTTATAGTTTTGCATACGCTGAGTACGTAAAAAATACTTATAAAATTCCAGACGCATTTTTTTTCAAATAGATGAATTCTTAAAACTCTATGTGTACACCCATAACAAGCAACCCGCCCAACTTTGCCACCCACACGTGAGCTATCGCTATTCTACGATTCGATTCAGCAGAAAAAAATTGTGTATGAAAAGGCCGAAATAATACATTTATTTGGGCTTTGACAAAGTCATTATGTCAGACCTGAGGTTTGACCAGTCGAATCTAGAAGTGCCCGAGCTTTGGGGTTTGACTATAACATATGCAAAACTACAAGTACCTTCGCGCTGAGTATACCGATAGTGGGACACCCTGTATATATACATGTTACGGTAAATGTAAGCAATCGTTAATTATCTATAATTATCGTTAATTATGAAAAAAATAGAATAAATTAATTGATTCAAAAAAATATGAAATAAGTAAATTCATTAATTTTAATTTTATTTTTATTTCTTTAATTTTGATTTCTAAAGAAATTATATTTCTATATTATTATGAAAATTATTATATTGTATTTTCAGGTACTACAGGTTTCCCCCTCGTGAGTAGTATGACGTCACACGAGGGGGTCGAAAAGACCCCCATACAAACTGCTTATAGCGACCCCACACATTGTAGGTATGTTTTCTAATATACTATTAATTTGTTTTGATGGTTATATGGATGGTTGAAGAAAATAAACAAAAATATATAAATTAAAACAATATTTTATTTCAACATAAAAAATAGATCTCTTTATTATGACCGACTTTTCAAAGGAAAACCCGCAATTTCCCGTTCCCGTGGGATTTCCGGGATAAAACCTATCCAATGTATTAATCCAAGTTACCCTCTATATGTGTGCTAAATTTCATTGTAATCGGTTCAGTAGTATTTGTGTGAAAGAGTAACAAACACACACACATAATATTAGTAGGATATACATTAATTAGTGCCCCGGGAAAGATTGGATTCATTCAAGGTTGGATCATTCATTTATCATTCATTTCATTTATACTTTTCATTTACATTCACATTTACATTCATCCAAATATACTTGTATGTTTGGATGGTGAAATAAATGAATGAATATATGAATAGGATCTATTTTTCAGGAGAGTTTCAAACCCTTTGAGCAAAGGCATCGGGCGGTCGAAAGGTCATTCGGATAGAGACATTAGGTTCTTGCAGAAGAGATCTGGTTCTAGAGATGTAAGTATTTGATTACATTAATTGATATTTTTACTATTAAATATATATTTCAGACTAGCTGCTCCGCGCGGTTTCACCCCCGTGGCTCCACTCCTGTAGGTCGTAGCGTGATGATATATAGCCTTCCTCGATAAATGAGCTATCTAACACCGAAAGAATTTTTGAAATCGGACCAGTAGTTCCCGAGATTAGCGCGTTCAAACAAACAAACAAACAAACATTTCTTCAGCTTTATAATATTACTAGCTTTCCACCCGCGGCTTCGCCCGCGTTTTCAAAGAAAAACCCGCATAGTTCCCGTTCCCGTGGGATTTCCGGGATAAAACCTAGCCTATGTGTTATTCTGATGTATAAGCTATATTGTGGTAAAGTTTCATTCAAATCCATTCAGTAGTTTTTACGTGAAAGAGTAACAAACATCCATACTTACAAACTTTAGTTTTTATAATAGTAGTACGATTTATTCTATATTTATTTCCCCAGGCACAATCAGACGGCGAGCCCGGCAGTTCTCTCGGCGCGGAAGCCCTCGCGGCACAAATGGCGCGCTTCAAGAGAGTATCCTTACGGAAATTACGCGCTTGGCGGTCCTGAGTGTGGCAGGTGAGGGATATTTTATGAAGTGAAAACTTCTTTAGCGGCGTTGCGTATAAAATCTTAAACTCCCGTCAGGACACGTGACCTGATCGAAAAAGCGTAAGACGGATTTTTTTTTTTAGCCCTTATATTCCATGCCTAAGACGGATACCATTCCAAAATATCAAACATGCTGAACGTTAATAATCAAGTTTTCACTTCTGCACTCCCCCAGTGCAACCCGTCTTTTTTTACGTGACAACGTCTAAGGGGCTGACTCCACGAGCGAGAGAATCGCGGCGATATTATCGTCGTGCCACGTATTTCTATACACTCTCTATGGAACCGTCTCCACACGGCGATATTATCGCCGCGATGCGACGAGTGGCAATGAGCGCGCGAAACATCATTACATCGTCGCTAGCCCGCCGCGACTAGCAGCGGGCCCGCTGTCAAACGCAGCGTCATTTCAGCGTTGCCTCTGGTCTTCTCGTAGTTCTCTTCAAGGAAACGTGGTGATACCGTTACGAGTCGCCGCGGAAACGCTGCGATTCCGTTACGACTCGCGACGATACGCGGCGGAATTATCGCTCGTTCGTGGAGATTATCCGACGATATAAGGGCGGACTCGTCGCGATTCTCTCGCTCGTGGAGTCAGCGCCAGGGCTCCCACACATAAACACGATACGACGTCGCGTCGTACAACGATGCGGCGTCGTTTCACGCGCGAGTGGTCTTGCTGCGTGAGGGATGCTGTTCAGGACGATTCGTCCTCTGCAGCAGGTTGCTGGCGCCGCCCGCTAATACGGGCGGGTTACTGGGAGGACGAATCGCCCTGTATCGTTTCACGATAAGGGCTCCCACACATAAACACGATACGACGCCGCATCGTTGTACGACGCGACGTCGTATCGTGTTTATGTGTGGGAGCCCTTATAATTCGATAGAGCCGGCTGCGCGCACGAAAAAACATGACTCATGCGGCGTTACCTCGCTCTGAGGCGTTCCATGTAAGCCTTGAAGTGCGAGCGAGAGCGCAGAACGAGCGACGAAGAAGCACAATCGGACGTTGTCACGTTCAACTATCGTCAGTAAACCGACTTTACAGACAACCAATTTTTTTATAATAAATAAAGTTTATTTGACTCAAAACATAAACACAAGGAATAAACAGATCTAATTTGCAGGTACATATTTTTTTTACATACATTGCAGGAAAAATATAAAAAAAAAAAAATTTTTTTTACTGTTATAATCGGACAATGGAATAAATTTATTAAAAATAATATTGATATTAAAGATATTATATTGCATGAAAAGTATAAAGAATAAATGAAATACAGTAGTAGAAGTGAAACTTCTTTGGCAAGATACAAAAATACCAGTATCGTCGCCTTACTCCATTACGTGAAGATATTGCCATGACGCGACCTTGAAATTTTACTCTCAACGCGCCTAAAGAAGTTACACTTAAAAATTATTTAATAATAAATATCGCCAAAAAATTGAAGAAAAACAAAAGTTCACAATATTTATTTTTTTTAATAAATAAATAAATATAATATTTCCTTTACAGGTCTTCCGCCGACTCGGCACGAGTCTGGCGAACCATCGTGCATCTCTTTCCTCCGAGTTGGGTTCACTATGGGATTTCTTCAGGATAGACAAGGACAGACGACGTTCCACACAAACTTACGAGACAATCGAATCGAAATCACCGGTAAAACTAGCAAGAGATTTACTCCAAGTGCTTCAAGAAACGGTGTTCTCAAAGAAATTCGAAGAAAAAAGATGTCCGCTTGTCAAAGAAGAATCAGATTTAAGTTCGGATGACGAAGAAGGCACTGATAGAATAGCGAATTTAATAGATTTCTTCTTTACGATTGTGAAAAGTCAAAAAGAAGACAGGAAAGGCAGCAGTTGTTTCAAAACTGAAGCGAGTAAAGAAGAAATATACGTACCGGCCAAAGTGAATACAGAATTGGAACAAAAAATGGAAACGCTCATAGAATTTCTAGCTACAAGTGGTGTTGAAGAAACAAATGAAAAGAAAATCACGTTAATGGAGTTCCTTTTTGGAACAGATGAAAAATGGGAGAAGCCGATGATAGAAATCAATATGAAAGGCATGAGTCTATCAGAATCTGACATTAATGTCAAAAACTTAAAGTACATAGACGAAACGCCAGAAGAAAACGAAACGTTAGTCGAAATGCTCTTCAAATTCATGGATAGTTACAATAGAGAAAAAGATAAATCGCTTACACCATCGCTTTCGGAAAAATCAAAATCCGACATGACGATCAGCAAATTCGAAACTTACAGTGATATGAGTAAAACTAAATCGGATTCCACGCTACAGACTCAAGACACAGTCATAGACAAAGGCGAAGACCGTTCTAGTAAATCGAGTCGACGTATTTCTGAAACCGTAGTCGACTTGAGTCATATAAAAACAGATTTGGAAGACATTTTCGAAGAAGCCATACTACGTGTTTGTGAATTGAAAATGGTGGACGATACAATGAGTGACCAAGAGGATTTGGACAATTTTAACTCTTATACCAAACCAATACAGTATAGTTTACCTTACAGTGTCGAATTATCAGACATTTTGGAAGAGGATGAAGAATATTCACGACTTGAAAGACAACAGTCTCAAGATAGATTGACACAAGCAAAAGAATTAGCGGAAGAACTACTTAAATATATAGAAGAAAAAGTAGCAAAACATCTAGAAGACAGTTCTGGACCCTCAACAGAAGATTTTAGTCGAGAATTCGACTTGAGTCCAAGTATGAAGTCGCAGAGTTTAGTCGATTTGAGAAATATACCCGATTTACCCCCGAGTTTGATATTAAAACCTAAAGTACTAAGAGTGGATAAGTCTACTTCAACAACAGACGACTCTATATCCGATAAAATGTCTCTAACAGATAAATCAGAGAGAAATGAAAGGGCTTTGGATAAATTGGAATCTTTACACAGATTTTTCTCAAGGTCCAGATTGGAAATTATTGACGAAAGCTTAGAAGAGAATGAAGGAAGGAAAAATGAAAAAAGAAAGAATCAAACGTCTCTTGATGATGTCGAAGATATTTTGGATGATAATGAACAGGATTTTAAGAAAATATTAAGTGAAGATTGAGTGTCAAATTTAAACCGAGTTTAAAGCCGTTAAGTTACAAATTTATAAGACAATTCTTAAAAAAATATTTTATAGCTTTTTTTTCTACCAAGCATTGTAAATTCGATATCGATGGAAAAGATTTGATAATTAAAATTTTATATAATTATATTTGAATTGAAATAAATGTATATAAAATATTTTTAGGTAATAATCCTCTATAGGACTTTTAATTTTTAGTCGTTCCCTTGAAAATAAAAACATTTATTGTAAACTTTTAAATGTATTAAAATGCGACTTATTTTTCTTTACCATCAAATATACCAAATTCGATAAAATTTGTAAAATAAAAACAAAATATATCCTACCAATTATATTAATATCTAACCTTAGTTATTCGACCCCATAGCACATTGGTTATAGCATAATATAATAAGGTCCTGGGTTCGATCCATAGTACCTATATTCAAATGGAGCAAGGGACATATCGTAGTAAATTCCATCAACCCTTAAGTACAGTTTAATATTATACATAATAATATTTTAAATGCATCTGCCCCTTAAAGGACAAGTCATACGGCAAAATATGCTAAAAAAATATAAATAAATCACATATCGTAGCAAATGCAACAACCCTTTGCTACTCATACAAAAAAAAAATAAAAAAAACTTCAGGCGATCCATACAAAAAATCAGTTCGATTCCAACTTTCATACGGAACGGTCGTCTGAAGCGCTGCTCGTATGAACGGGCCTTTATAGTGAGATTTTAATATTTAGATATTAGTATAGAGAAATATAAAGGTACGTTTTCATTTGGACACTCGTACGATGGACACGCGCCCTAATCAAACGGCATATTTATCAAAAGTTGAATTTATAATTATCGTAAATTTTATACTAATTAAATTATTATAGTTTGTTTCACTTATTTTCTAATAAGAAATATGTGCAATTGTAAAATTGAGCATTTTTTTATTAGGAAATAAGTTAAAACATTAAATGGTTAATTATAAATGTATAATTTATTGATGTTAAAAATTAAGTTCCTTTGTAAATTATTTATCACATAATATGTAATGGACCAATGCTAAGATTATTTCAAAAGGCGGTAATTTTTCCAATTTTTTTTTTCTATTAATTTAAAAAGTTTCTATATCCCCAAATAATGAAATTAATGGCTTAGATTAAACAATAATGTTTTGTCTCTTTCATTCTACAGCGAGAATAGTGTTAAACAGGGATAGAATTTTATTTTATTATTTGTATAAAATTCGCCGTGTGTAGATTTTTAGTTAGATTAATATGTTATCTGTGTATAGCAGCTACAGCCCGTTTACATCGCTACGACACGACTTCGTTACGATATTTTTACCCATGCTACGTTAATAGCTTAACTTAACATACATTTTATATGATCTTTTTCTTTTCTTAACTTTTTTTATAAATATAGTTAAATCAATGTAATACGGGTTATGTTTTGTTTACAATATTATGTGTGTACTTATATTTTTTTAGTCATATAATATTATCTAGTTGTAGGTATTTGTTACAGTTATAACCCGTGTACGATATCGTTTCGTCGTGATGTACACGGACTGAATTAGAACCGATGTTATTATCGACAATGTTTCATATTTCTATGTCATTTTATCTATTTTCTGATACTATGTTCGCAGTTCGAAATATATTTTATGAGAAAAATACAAATTTATTAAACCGTAGGTACAGTTGTTTTATTTCATTTACCTATGAGCCCAGAATACTTAATTACTTAGCCTGATTTGAAAAAATATTTCACCTTTAGATAGTCCATTTATTGAGATTTGAGGAAGGCTATACAGTAAGTACCTATACTTAGTCTATGGCTATACATATAATATTATCATCATGCTTTCATACATATATCATCACTAGCTTTCCGCCCGCGGCTTCGCCCGCTTTTTCAAAGAAAAACCCGTTCCCGTAGGATTTCCGGGATAAAACCTATCCTATGTCCTTTCTCGGGTATCAAAATATCTCTAAGTATACCAAATTTCATGCAAATTGGTTCAGTAGTTAAGACGTGATTGAGTAACAGACAGACAGACAGAATTACTTTCGCATTTATAATATTAGTATGGATATTATATCATCAATAGAAGCGAAGCAATGCGGGTAAAACCGAGGGGCACAGCTAGTCTATAATAAAAGTCTAGCAAAACATTTATTGTAACTCGTAGATATTATTGCATTCTTCAACACTTATTGCAATTTAAATACCATTCAAAAGGTATCCAGATAAAGTGAAAACAGAACTATAATTAGTTTCTTCGATAACCGATAACACACATAACCTTTGAACGAGACCTGACGAGGTCGGGCGGCATTTGCATTCGTTTTTAAATCGCAATGAGTCATAGATTACCTATAGATTTTGGCGGGAATAGACATGTCAATTTTGTTTTTTTTTTTTTATTGTAAGGGAATATAAAATAATGTTTTCTTTTTTATTTATACAATTAAATACATATCAGATAGTACTCAAGTATTATTTATAAGTATGGAGAAAAACTATCAAATCGGTTCATTTATTTCTGAAACTATATTCTTATTCTTAGAAGCGATTTATTTAATTATCTTAATCACAAACAAAAAGATACCTTGACGAATCTAGACTATCTAGTTAATTAATAATTCGATATTTCCTGTACATCTATTTTCATTATAATACATTGATTTTTTACCAATAAAAGAAAACATCAGAAGCTATAAAGAGCACTTAAGTACTTATTTTAGAAAAATTAACAAGTTAGCACTCGAAAAAAAATGAAACGAACGATGTCGCGGGCAATAACTAGTTATCTGCAGTTGCATATAAGCGGACATACGAACAAATATGATAAGTTAAGAGATAGTGCCAAAACATCCGTTACAATTAAATTTACTATTTGCTTTCATATCTTATTTCTATAAATACTTACTCTTACTTACCCTATTTTATAAACGCTGCCTTGCTGACTCGATGACTCGATTTAGTAAAAACCTTCACTACATATACCATGATAGTACCTACATAACATAGTACATATAAAACAAATTCGCTTCTGTATGTTTCTTTAAATCGACGGCACGGATTTTGATGATGTTTCTTTTAAAAAGTACCTAGTTCTTGGGGTTTTACAAGCAAACGGCCCAAAATTGTCACGGCCGCACGTGAGCTAAGGTTTAAGATTATGTTTTCACTAGCTTACCGCCCGCGGCTTCGCCCGCGTTTTCAAGGAAAAACCCGCATAGTTCCCGTTCCCGTGGGATTTCCGGGATAAAACTATCCTATGTGTTAATCCAAGTAACCCTCTATATATGTGCTAAATTTCAATGTAATCAGTTCAGTAGTTTTAAGTGAAAGAGTAACAAACATCCATACATCCATACTTACAAACTTTCGCCTTTTTATTAGTAGTAGGATAGACAAAATGCTCACATTAGAGAAGCGGTATATGCCGGCTGCGCGAAGCTTGAGAAGAAAACATGGATTTTCAGGAATAATTCAGCAAACAATTTTTGAACGTAATTTTGTTGTTTACTTAAGTATTTTTTACGTGATCAGTGTATGCAAAACTACAAGTCCCTTCGCGCTTAGTATACCAATAGTGGGACACCCTGTATAGTTTGTTAAGTTTTAAATAAAACAGGCAAAGCCGCGGATGGAAAGCTAGTAAAAAATATAAGATATATATATTTGAAAAACGGTACTTTAATGCTCTTACGTAGTAGGTACTATTAGGTATATTATATTCTGTGGTTTTGTTGATAATTTTGGTACAAATAAATAACTATATATTTTATTATGAGTAGGTACGTATGTATATTTTTCAGTTGTGTCACTTCAAATATTATAAAATAATGTAAACGTATCTACAGGTTACGTCAATCTCATACATTCGTAGTCTATTCTATTGAACGCTACGCTAACAGAAAGCCACTTGACTAGGGGGGCTGTAGGTATAATATTATGTGATTGTATGTTACGCTATACAGCTAAACTACAGCATCGTTTTAAATAAAATTTGGAATGTCAATAGTCATAAATGAATTAAGTAGTAGATACTATGTATGTACTTACTTTTCTAAAACCAACCCTTCAACGTTCCATGATGTATGAAAACATTTTCCCGCGGTTTTATCCCTGGGCACAGGTACATAAGTAATAATTAAATATTATAATATTATGTGTTTCAAATAGTTTCTGTGATCTGTGGTTTCAATAATAACCTGTCTTTAAAGTCAACTTTGAAATAGTTGAATCGACCTTCTGATTAACTTAAACGGTTCTCAAAACCTTACTCAAGCCCTTTGCCTTGATGTGTTATTTCCGCTTGTTGAACAAAATACTTAGTAATAAAACATTTTTGCATATAAAAACTAATTGAATAAAGAGGAAAGTTTTGTTTGTTTGTTACGATGAAACTCAAAAACTAATAGACCTATTTTGAAGATTGTTTATTGACAGAAAGCTACGTCTTTTGCGAGTAACTTATGATAAGTACCTACGTTCTTATTATCCCGGGTCAAGTGAAGACAACTTTTATTTCTGGCCAGATTCTTATAAGAAAAAATACTTAATTTTAAATAATAAATTTTTGAACCTGGGTTTGGAAATAACTTTTTTTAATAATTTTTCTCAATGATATTTTTTCATTATGTTAAATTTTTTATGTAATGTTATTTTACTTATTTTCTACTGTGCGTTTAAAAATAAAACAACATATTTAATATAAAAAATCGTTTAATCAACCACAGAATCGAAACTGGAACGGTCATATATCATATAATTCATATAAAATTTATAAAAATTAATGATCATTTTACATTTACACACACAACACTTATTCCAATAAATTACAATAGAAACACATTATTCAATTTTATCAAAGAAGAAATATATAAATGGCAATTTGTATATTTTTATTTACTTATGGCAATAGTTTTAATAATAGTTCTTAATTAGCATTTCATTCATGAAAAAATTTCAAAATATATTATAAAGATTTAACAAATCAGTTTTGCGAAACAAAATCGATATGTAAATATGCATTATTATTTTAAATCATAATTTATTAATATTATGACGAAAAAGTTGCCATTAGAAAAAAATACCTACTTACATACATTAAATATCGTAAAACGGACAAAATATTTCAGATATTTTTACCACCTAAGTAGATAATGTAACGGTAACTTTTTCCGACAATGTTTTTTTTAATTACATTCATCTATCAAATACCCTCGACTAAAACAATTTAATTAAAAAAATTTAAAAACATTAAAATCATCCATTCTAGCTTATAATTAATATATACAAATATTCTCCGAAAATATATTAAAATTATTATATCAGATCTTATTTACAATAAAAACTATAAATAGAACCGCTTTGCTTTACAGCTATTCAGTCTTTATATTTTCACATACCGTTCATAAAAACTTAACATAAAACTATAAAAATATATCCATAAATTATCAGAATTCAATCGACTTACAAAATCAGTCTTATAGCACTTATTTACATCTTAAAATAAACACATTTTCAATCACAAATTAACTTCACACCTATTTTGCTGTCCGCTAAATTCACATAACCTAATAATAAACGATTCATAAATTATTAAAATAGACCCTTGTCCGCCATGTTAAAGGTTAAAAATACGTCGTTACTAAGGTAAATGTCAAATCACGAAACTTGTAATAATATTACATCAGTATCAGACTCGTAACTTTCACATTTACAAAGAGTCAATAATTTATTCCCGCCTAATTGCTATCAGTTATCACCAAGCAAAGGTTCAGAGCCATACAGCCAAGATAACAAAAAAAAACTAATAGGTACATTGATTTTTTAATTAACTACCATAAATTAATTAATGTTATTCCAATTCTAGCGAGATGATTGTGTGTTTATTAAATTGAATTAATCATTTTAAAATATAATTTTCAAATAACGATTATATTATACTATACATATAATAAACGTTAACTGAATATTACACATTAAAAAAATATTTATAATTTTTTTTTTCATAATGTTATCATTGCAAGACAATAATATTATTATTTTTATCAAAATCGACGAATCTGCATTCCTCACTAGGTTTTTTATTAATTTTAAGCATCTGTGGACGGTTCCCATGTCGTTTATTTATTCAGGACAAGTTAGGGACCGATTCAAATTCCCCTGATGTTAGTTTTATCACGAAAAGTTCTTGGAAACTTAATTTTACAATTTTATCTTATTTTACAATTAAAAGAACTTAAAACGAAGTTAATAGTTAGTTAGTTGTTGTTTTTAACGAAATCTAAACTATATAAAGAAGTACCTATTCCATCAACTTAACAACTGGCAAGTGGCAGAATTTTATGATACATTGCATGAATTATAAAAAAAAACAAATGATCATATCTGTTTCATTAACTCAATAAGATATTTGGCTCCGAGAGTAAATGTTGTATTCATATAATCGATTCTCGTTGGCACGGCAACAGAACTGGCATTATGTATATGAGGACATCCAGTTGCAACCAGTTTTTAAAGACATAAAAATAACAATTTATTTCAATGTCCAAAATGCAAAGTTCGTTTTGTGATTATCAAATGTATTAAAACTTTTATATTAGTATATAAATAAGTAGATAATTGTTGATTCCTAATGCTAATCAATGTAATCATTTCAATTAAACGATTGACAAAACAATCAATTAGGTGCCTATTTGGCGTCCGTCATTGTTTTGAACGTTCGTATTTTGATCGAACTATATTGTATTTTGAATTTTCCATTTTAAGTGAGATTATAGCAGTTATTATCTTTTCAGGATAATAAATGTTCAATAAAGTTTATTAAAAATATTTTTTTATTGTATCTAATACGTTTTTTCAAATGATCGATAAATATAAATTCCGTACTGATAAAAGTTGCTAGCAACAAACAACTTTCTTTGTTTATCAGAGATAAGATAAATAATAGTAATTAACGTTTTTACAACCATTTGTTGAACTATACTGATCAAACTAAATTAAGTGATAAGACATTATCAACGGAAGTATTAGGACGACCTTTCAAAATCTCAACATGGCGCCAGGGTCTTTTAATTAATGTACCTACCTTAAATTCTATAAATAATAATAATTTCCTTCCAATCATGCATTTAAATCATGTTTAATTTTCACATAATAACGTCTTTTATGACATGATCCTGTAAATCGACAATTCCATTGCATTTGCTACTTAAGAAATCTCCTCAAAAGGTGAGATCCTGGTCATTCATTACTCTATGCCGCCTACTTACCACACTCCTAGCACGCTATGAGCACAGACTGCTTCCAAAAACAGAACACATTATAGTCACTACCACGTTTCACCAGTATGGAATATGTCCTGCATCGGACCTGCTCCAGGAATTCCCGTATTTTATCCTTGCGCACGATATAGCCGGCGTCTTCCTCACTGACGACTTTTCTATCGTGTAGTTCTCTCCATTCTTATTATCCCAATACTCTTTGCCCCCACACCGAAAACTGACACAGAAGTCTAATCTCTTAGAATGTATTGGCAGCTGTAATCTGAAGCCAAACGTGTCATATATTGAGACACCGTTCTTATTCAATGGTCCGGTTTCCACAAACGCACAGAACGTGTCCTCTTGCGTCCTCCATCCATCGGATGTGGCTCTCACGATGACCTCCTTTTCGAAGTCTATATTCTTCACTTTGACGGTACCATCCACGGCACCTTCGTTCTGCTTCACAATAACATTTTCTAACGCCACACAGTTCTCTGTTATCCTCCTTCTGAATTCCAAATAATCTGATGCGGGTTGGGAAAATCTTATATCCCAAGTGTCTTCCACTCGTTCTGTAGGTTTTCTCTCTGTGGGAGGGCTTGCTAAAACCTTAAGTGCCCAATATGGAGGGACGTGCGAAGGTTCCGTCATAAACTTCACTTGTTCAAGAGCCAACCCTCTATCATCCGCAAACACAACATGTTTCTTTTTCTTCTCTGTTGACAACCGTATGCAGCTCCGAGGCGCCGTTTTCAACGTCAGCTGTACAGGCTTGAGCGCTGTCAACGTGGGTGCAGAAAATCCTCTAGTAGTTAATTTTGTTGGTCTCCTAACGGGCACCGAATAATCTGTTAGGAAACCGGCTGGCGGACTGTGGCCGTAGAACATTTGCTCGGACGCCAACATGTCTATAGCGGCGCACATTCTGCAACACACGATACGTGTTTACTCGCGCGCTGTCTGCGGCGAACTCAGGCGAACTAAACGGTTTTAAACGCTTCGAGGGTTTATATAGATGCGCCGGCGCATGCCACGAGGTTGATGCGGGCAGGAGTAGAGTGACATTGATGTTGGGATGGTTCCGGATATAGTGTTTGATTTGGGGAATGAGGTCAAGGGTTTTGTTTACGTTTTCTGTACGAAAATATTATTGGAGGAGAAAACTTTTATTATTATATCCTTGGGGCTAAATTCGTTTCAGGATCGCTTCCTATAAAATAAAAAATGCTTTTTAGGTCAAAGAATTTACGAAAATATAATAAAAATGTAAAATATACACTCAAAAGAAGTATGAAATAATTATTATTTGTTTTTTTTATCATAATTAAAAATTTCCATTAAAGTGTATTAAGAGAATTTAATTATGACAAATAGTAACATGTATATTCTTCTTAACTAAAAATACTCGCTAAAGTTACACATATTGATTATCTATATCTTATATATAAAAATCTTATATATAAAAATGAATCGCAAAATGTGTTGGTAAACGCATAACTCAAGAACGGCTGAACCGATTTCGATAATTCTTTTTTTATTATATTCCTTGAAGTACGAGGATGGTTTTTATGTAGAGAAAACGTAAATATGTACCACGGGCGAAGCCGGGACGGACCGCTAGTTTATTATAAAACAACGCGCTTAAATATACACTGAAAAGTCTAAAAATAACTAATAAATATAAAATATAGTAATTAATAGACTCTATAATTAATCTGTTTGTGACCAATTAACTATTATTGATAAATAAGTAATAACTCATCAATGTGTTTACATCTTAATGCTGATTTAACAAAATATATAATTACTTTGTTTACTATTAACCTGGTTGTTAATAGCTTTTACCATTTGTATCTCATTTCTTATATCTATAATTAATTCGTTAAAAATTGTTTATAAGATGATGTATTTTTGAAGTGAAACTTCTTTAGGCGCATTGAGAGTAAAATTTCAAGGTCACGTCATGGCAATACCATCACGTCGTGGAGTAAGGCGCCGATTTTGGTACCTTTGAATCTGCCAAAGAAGTTTCACTTCTGTCACGTGTGTTCGGCACACACGGTCTTTATTTAGCTAGAAAACGTATTCAGTATTATTCCATACTATATTATAGTACCTACTAGAGATTTAACAAACATGTTTTTATAAAAACACATATTGTATTTTAGAAAAACAGCTTCTTATTTATTCAAGTGAAATAAAAAGTTGAATGACCATTGACCGTATAACTTGATATGGTGAAATGAATATTATTGATTACTTTTAATACTATAATATGAAAAATATGTATATATTATTATAGAATAATTTTGAGTAGTAAAAATATTAACTTAAATTTAAATTTAACGACGTGTATTAAATTCTATTTTTGACCATTTTTTCAAACGAATTATATTCGAAAAGTAAAATTAAGCGTACAGGCAATATTCTCTCATATACATAGAATAAAAATATAAAGTCACTTTCTCCCTCCATCAGCATCCCTATCTATGCTTAAATCTTTAAAGCTACGCAATGGATTCTGATGCGGTTTTTTTAATAGATAGAGTGATTCAAGAGGAAGAGATACGCAATATTGAAATGGTAGACAACTTAGTCTCATGAAATTTGCCATTCATGTTCCGATTCACTAATTTATTCTTATCTAAATATTTGATAACTGAGATAAAAGCTATATGTTTACATCGTGATCGCTAGATAATTATCATTTATGTATAATATTGTCATTAATAGATTTTTGAACTAAAAATATTAATTATTATCATTCAACAAGGTATGTACTCAAAATATATAAAATGTAGGATTTGGGATACTTTTCAGTTAATCAATGTGATTAGAATGTCAATATTCTTTTATCAAACACCATAGATAATAATAAATAAATCGAAAGCAGATATTTTATTTGCCCTGCAGTTTTACCCACACTGTGACCCGCACATAAAACCGACAATTTCCTAGACAAATACATACTTTAAATGAAACAGCTGAACGGATGGACGGAAACAAATTAGGTGTTAGGTTATTTTCGTAACGGAATATCTGGATTCGGTCTCCACGCTCACGGCCTGCGATAGAAGCTGTTGAAAATGTTATTGGTTGGGCAGTTATACCTGTCTTTAGATTAAGTTTTATTGTACTTTTAACCACTGTTCTACTGTTTATTGATATAATAAAAAATGTGTGCGTGTACTAGTGTACACACGTAAGAAGTGAAACTTCTTTATGACCTTATTTTTCAAAAAATAATTTACTATATGCAACTTTACAGGAATACGCGTGGTAGGGATAAGAAAAAAATGGCGCGTAACGGAAAAATGTCACGCGTAACGAAAAAATGTTACACTCAATTTTTTTCCAACCCCGATAAAGAAGTTTCACTTCAAAAAATAAAATAAAAATAGTTTTAAATCTGGGAAAGTTCCACTATCCTCGCTATCACAGTCACCCTACTGTCACGCCGCGGCCATCGAGCGTCGGCACAATCTTGCGTGATACAATATAAACGCGTTTTAAATTCTATTTGTGTTAAATTCGACTTTATTTATAGCTTTTTTTTAAGTGGAAAGATTTGGGAATTTTGTTACCTGTTAAGGAATAAGTTTTAGTCTTTATTTTGTAAAGGAACGTATAGGTCAGAAGACCTAGACCACTTCCTAGACCGGTAGAAACCGACGATTATTTTATTTTAAGTTAAAATAATTTTTCAAAATACTTAAATATTTTTTTGTAAGTACCTAGAAAATAAAAAATAGGGTTTATCACACATACTGTACACACGCTTCTTTTTTTTATAAATTCGTATTTATGTGAATTTATGTACTTAACGCAATGAACGTACCCAGTAATTTGTATACTAGTAATAATTTGATTTTTTGACGAGCTTCTGACTGGACGATCCGATTTTGATGATTCTTTTCTAATTTGAAAGCCAAACCTTTGACTAACCGGAAGGGTCCGATTTAATTTTTGTCTTCTTCTAAGGTGGATTAGTTTTTTGTTAAATTAATATTTTTTTTGCACGATAGATTTTCTGTAAATAATGCTGCAGAATTTCAAATGCTGGGTTTTTTTGTTCCTTAATAATTTCTTATAATAAAGTAAGCATTTCAAATTTAAATACTATACAACTAAATATTAAAATAACCCTCCATTTTTACAGTAGGAAAAATACATTATTTTGCACAGGTAAGTAGGTACTGCAAAAAAATTCCTTAAATAAATATTTTAGATCATTTTTATAAGAGAGTCATTGATTTTAACACTTTAAAACTTGTTTTTACGAAGTAAAATTATTGTCCCTATACCATGAACAAATAAGATATTTATTGGGTCCATGCCCTATACTTTTTTTTTATTCTGTCACCTACCTGCACTAATCAACGAAAAAACAAAGTTATTTACCCACTATTATTATTTTATAAACATCTATTAAAACCTTTTATCACAGGCGCCGTGCGTGTCACGCAATGTGTTATCGATGCCTGTCTAGTCTGGCTGCACGTGGGAAATACATGGCTGATATAGTGTAGGGTCAGATGTTTTTTAGTACATGGATATAATATCTATACAGGGTGTCCCACTATTGGTATACTAAGCGCGAAGGGACTTATAGTTTTGAATAAATTGATCACGTAAAAATACTTAAAAAACAAAATTATTTCAAAAATTTTTTTGCTAAATTTTTCCTGAAGATCCATGTATTTTCTCTAGCTTTGCGTAGCCGGTATATACCGCTTCTCTAATGTGAGCATTTTGTCTACGAAAACATAATCTTAAAATGTCTTAGACGATAGCTCACGTGCTGGTGGCAAAGTTGGGCGGGTTGCTTCATAGTTCATGCTTGATAAGGGTGTATAGTGTACCTACACATAGAGTTTTAAGAATTCATCTATTTGAAAAAAAATGCGTCTGGAATTTTATAAGTATTTTTTACGTACTCAGCGTATGCAAAACTATAGCCTCCTTTGAGCTTAGTATACCAACAGTGGGACCCTGTATACCTAACTATATATACTACGGACTACCACAATACTATCATCACGCTAAGACCAACAGGAGCGGATTCACGCGGGTGAAACCGCGGGGCGCATGCCGCAGCTTCTATACATAATATATTATTATGTATTATGTTATAATTAAATGAATCTCTATTTCCCTTAGTCACGACTATATACATTGAACTCTTTGGTCACGGCTCATGGTTAATGCTCTTTAGACATAAATACAATAAAATAAATATTTATGTAATAAGTCGCGGAAACACCTATCAGATAAAAAAACAGCGCGTGAAAGACACGCGTGAAAAATGTGTGATATTTTTAGACCATATCCGTGAACGAAAAATCACGGTATTTTTTTTACACGGGTCACCTAATAATATGATGCAATTATGATATTTTTAACGTTATATTATTGTAAAGCATAAAGCATAGGTACTTATAAAATACTTAAATATACTACCTATAAAAACTAGCTTACCGCCCGCGGCTTCGCCCGCTTTGTCTAAAATCTAATAAATTATATGCTAAAACCTTGCTAAAACCTTCCTCTTCAATCACTCGTTCTATTAAAAAAAACCGCATCAAAATCCGTTGCGTAATTTTAAAAATGTAAGCATACATAGGGACATAAGAGAAAGCGACTTTGTTTTATACTATTACTAGCGACCCGCCCCGGCTTCGCACGGGTGCAATGCTGATACTATGGCTGATACTAAATAGTAAATTTACACTAAAGAAAAACTGTGAACACGCTCTTGCCGCACCGGCGCCGCAAACGCTACGTCCCGAAATTTTTAAATCTGTAATATCTTCGAAAATATTCACTACAAGTCAATAACTGCGTTAAAAACAACCGACTTCAAACTTGCACTTGCAACATTTACAAATACAGACAAAAATGCTCATAAAATAAAAACTACTGGGCCTATCCGAATAAAATTTTTATGGGACCAATTCGACACCATCCGCATCGAACAAAAAAAGAATCACGTAAATCGGTTCATAAACCACGGAGTAATCGGTGTACGTATACATAAAAAAAAAACATACCGGCCGAATTGATAACCTCCTCCTTTTTTTTGAAGTCGGTTAAAAATCATACGGTGTGAAGGGCCATATAGATCTATATTAAATGAACAATGTATTCAAGGTATTTAATTGGTTAAGGATTAATGCTGTATTGGTTAAAATCGCTTCGAAAATTAGCCATTATTTGTCGTAAAAAGTAAATGACCAAAAAAGTTATTGAGGGTTATCCATGAGATAGAAATATACCATCACGGACTTTTCTGTAGACCTTTTTAATGTGTACAATACTTAGTACATTATTTTGATAAAACTCGTAGGGTTCAGCCAGCGCAGCGTTTGCAATGTAAGCGGAAAAAATGTAAAAATTTACGACATCACATTAGAAACCTCAGAAATAACAGTAGGTACTTCTTCACTATTTAATGGATGTTATTATACATAAAACCTTCATAGAACCGGAAGACCTTCCTCTTGAATTACTCTATCTATTAAAAAAAACCGCATCAAAATCCGTTGCGTAGTTTTAAAGATTTAAGCGTACAAAGGGACATAGGGAAATAGGGACAGAGAAAGCGACTTTGTTTTATACTATGTAGTGATTATTATACATATAGGTGATGATGTCAACTAATACAACAAAAAATAATCATCGAAATCGATCCCGGTATTCACTCGTGATGGCCGTGACCAAGAGAAAATTCATCTCTACTATAATATTATAATTTGTAAAGCTGAAGCGTTTGTTTGTTTGTACGCGCTAATCTCAGGAACGACTGGTTCGATTTGGAAAATTCTTCCGGTGTTAGATAGCCCATTTATCGAGGAAGGCTATAGGCTATATATCATCACGCTAAGACCAATAGGGGCGGAGCAATGCGGGTGAAACCGCGGAGCGCAGCTAGTTTTTATATATACAGATGATATATAAGTATTATGTTTGTCACGTTTTGGTCACAAAATGTCATGCTATTACGATACTTTATCTATCGTGATATTTTTACATGTAATCTTCTTCTATATATATAAAAATCAAAGGTGACTGATATAGTGATCTATCAACGCACAGCCCAAACCACTAGTGGTCCGGGAGCCAGCAGCAGATTTTATGACCAAGTTCCTCTCAAGCGGTAATTAGTAAAATGCATCAAAGTATAGTATTATGAAGCCTCGTGAACGTCAGCTGGAGCTCGGTTGGGGGGAAGAGCGGTTGTAGCCTCCCGTATTAGCTGACGGTTTTTCCACCAAGATACAGCCAGCTGACATATACATTTATCCACAGTTACATATAAGCTATCATCAGGTAAATTTTTGTTTGAGAGGAAATAACGGAAAATAATTTTTTCTTTAAATTTAACTTTCATGTTCGAGACACCAGCTGACGTATAATACACCATGTTGTAACCAGCTGACTATTTTTTTTCGTTGAGATATTGGGTTAGCTACAATTTGACAAATTTTTAGCTGAGAGGAAATGAATGAATGAATGTATTTTTTTTCCTATGTGCGTGGGAGGCACCCCCCCAACCGAGCGCCAGCTGACGTTCACGAGGCTTTATAATACTATACTCTCATGCGTCTGACGAATTATCTCTTGAGAGGAAATAGTTAACCAAATTTGCACCTGGCTCCCTAACCATAGACGTATCGGGCTGAAATTTGGCATGCAGGTAGATGTTAGGATGTAGGTATAGGCATCCGCTAAGAAAGGATTTCCCGAAATTCCTGCGGAAACGTGTAAAAACGGGGATGCACGTACAAAGTCGTGGGCGGGAGCTAGTTATTAATAAATTGATCACAACAGGGTCAAGTCAATAATTTATTTTTTTAGTTTATTTATAAGCTACACATTTACTTATGTAATTTATTGTCTGATAATATTTTTTATCGCGATAAAAATAATCACGAAATCTTTCATTTTATATTCAGAAGCTAGCTTTTGCCGCTTTAGCGGCTTAGTATTATTATAAACTAGCTTGTGCTCGCGGCTTCGCCCGCGTGGTGTTTTGATAAAAGGTTCTATGATCTTTCTCAGGGTCTAAAGGTGAGAGGTTTAAGCGGGAAAGTGTAACAGACAGACAGATAGACAGAGTTACTTTCGCATTTATAATGTTAATAGTAGGGATTAGGTATAGTTTTATTTTATTTTATCCCCTTAGGGGTAGAATTGATCAAAACTCTTTCAACGTAGGCACGTTCTAACATCTACCTGCATGCCAATCCAATCAGCCCGATCCAATCAGTTCAATTCAATTCAATATTTTAATTTATGGCAGTACCACACCCCGGACACTCCATACAAAGTTATCGTTTTGACAGTTACACTGTAGAGACTGCAAATGTTAACGCTTTATGGTTGGCACATTTGTGACTAGCGTAAAGAAAGTCGCGTTTTTCTGATGAAATACATATCCGTAAACAGCACAATATCTAACCATTTTCTACAAAAAACGATAATCACAAAAAATAAAAAATGTTGTCAATCTTCGTTGCGTATCGTCCTTACGGAAAAATGCGGACCATCTATAGCGTGATCGTGCGGGGTGAGGTAAGTGTTTAATTTTGGCGGGAGGCGGAGAGTGTCCGTTCTGTAGCGTTTAGCTACTACATATTATGTATTCTGTGGTAGTACTGCGTTGCCACAATTTTACCAATGTCCTGTTCGATCCAATCCAAATCCAATCAGTGATTTGGGCTTTGCGTTGATAGATGTCAGTCAGTCAGTTTAAATAAAATAAAAGATAAAACCGTTCATTATCGTTCAAAGATATTTTAAACTGAATATTTTTTTTATCACTGTAATGTATCCTCAAAATTAAAATAAAAACTATAAAAAAATCATGGCAGCGGTGGGATTCGAAACCCACGCCTCCGAAGAGACTGCTACCCGCATTTGTTTATAAATATTTTTTGACTACCTCCTGTACTATAATTTCTTAAAGCAGAATTCCAGTGTGGAAGAATGACATAGATTGTCTAGCGTTATCTCTTTCGCACACGGGAAATAATCCTGCTTGCATAGTCTCTATAAGGTACCTATTACCCTGTCTTTGTTGTTCTTCAATTAGTAATGTTAATCTAAACCCGCGGGCAAGATTTCTACAGCTTATGTGTTATTCTGATTCGCTACATCACTGCTAAGTATTATAAAAAAGCGTTCAGTGGTTTTCCAGGGCAAGAAGAACGAACATACATCCTATTTACTATATTAATATTTTAGATGCGAAAGTTTGTGAGGATGGATGGATGGATGTTTAGTACTCTTTCAGGCAAATACTACTGAACCGATTAAAATGAAATTTTGTACGTAGGTAGTTTTGTTTATCCTGCCTAATAACATAGGAACGGGAACTATGCGGGGTTTTCTTTGAAAACGCGGGCGAATCCGCGGAAATCTAGTAACACATAATATTCATATCTTTAAACATAACAAACTACCTAACTACATGTTTATTCTTATATATAAAAATGAATCGCAAAATGTGTTGGTAAGCGCATAACTCGTGAACGGGTGGACCAATTTCGATAATTCTTTTTTTATTATATTCCTTGAAGTACGAGGATGGTTTTTATGTAGAGAAAACGTAAATATGTACCACGGGCGAAGCCGGGGCGGACCGCTAGTACATAATATTTGTATTATGTACTTATTAGTCCTGTTCGAAGGTGAAACCGCGCGGCAAAGCTAGTTGAATAACAATCAAAATAGCTATGTACGAAAATTATATTGTCATTTTTAATTTATCACATTGTTCACCCAATTAAAAGCCCTGGCAGTTCTCCATTCAAGAGCATTGTTGCAGCCAAATTGTCTTTATTTAAAATTATTGAGATTCTAATTTTAGACGCATTCAAATTTTTGAAGAGAAACTTCTTTGTCGGGGTTGGAAAAAAATTTAGTGTAACATTTTTTCGTTACGCGTGACATTTTTCTGTTACGCACCATCTTTTTCTTATCCTTACCACGCGTGATTCGACGTATTTCTGTAAAGTTGCATATAGAAAATTATTTTTTGAAAAATAAGGTCATAAAGAGGTTTCTCTTCTTACGTGTGTACACTAGTATAACACGCACACACTTTTTTGAAGTGAAACTTCTTTATCGGGGTTGGACAAAAATTTAGTGTAACATTTTTGCGTTACGCCGTACTCGTGACATTTTTGTGTTACGCCGTACGCGTGACATTTTTGCGTTACGCCATACTCGTGACATTTTTAAGGTCATAAAGAAGTTTCACTTCTTACGTGTGTACTCTAGTACACGCACACATTTTTTTATTAATGAGGAGCCCAACAGATCAGACGACGGCTTTTCTTTGAAAACGCGGGCGAAGCTGCGGGCGGAAAGCTAGTACCTATATCTATAGCATAATGCCACAGTATTATAATAAATATGGTAATACTGTGATAATGCCAAATTTTCCGTTGACCGATATAAAATATTGAAATTACTAACAGTATTCTCTTTTGTTGAACAATGTTTTTTTTTTTATGTAGGTTAAAAATAATGACGTACCATTCTATTTAATATATCTATGTACTTTGTAAATATGTACTACAATTTCTCTATAATCAGTCCGAAAAACAAAAACTGATTATTTACGAAAAACAGATCATAATATGAGGTAATAAATTCTATCGTAAAAATTCTATTGTCTGTCACTATAGGCTACTATTGATTATTTATTATCTGTAAGTATTTTCGATAATTTAGTCAACAGATAAGATAAAAATGTGAACGAACTCAAGTGAATGTTATCTTTTTAAACCCAATGTCAAGGACGCCATTGCGTTCTTATTTTAGGCGCGAAAACAATTTTATGTCTTTGTTTTTATTTGTAACTAACTTCGGTCTGTGGTTTCACTCACGGATAAAAATAGTATTTACTATGCAAATCTAAACTATCTATCACTGGCGTCTGAACTAAATTATTGCAAGTATAGGCTCTTCATGTTTATAAATATTATAATCACTAGCTGCTGTGCCCTGCGGTTTTACCCGCATTGCCCCGCTCCTATAATTATTGCATTCGCAGTTCCTGATTTTAACGCATTCAATTCAAACAAACTATTTTTGAAGTGAAAACTTCTTTAGCGGCGTTTGGTATAAAATCTTAAACTCGCGTCAGGACTCAGGACACGTGACCTGATCGAAAAAGCCTTGGAAAAAGCGTAAGACGGATGGATATCAACCGGCACTCCCGGAGTGCAACCCATCTTTTTTTATAATATTATCACTATGAGACAAATGCGTCCTAAATATCCTTATGGGCCCTCTTCACAATAGGCAGCGTTGGCCCAACAATTATTGATCGTCAATGTTTGCCGCCATTACGGCGATAACGAATTAACATCCACAATGACGGCCGATCGTAGACATTTAGGCCATCAACATCGTGATTGCCTCTACTCGCCCAACGCTGCCCATTGTGAAGATAGCCCATTACGTATGCAGTTATCAATACTGCCTTCAGAATTATCAGTAAATAGAGAAATGATATCCTCTGCTGTCACTTGTCAGTTTCTTATCTAAATTCTACAAATATGAATAATAAATATTGAATGAAATGTTAATTTTAAAAACGTTATTTAAATGAAATAAATTTGTAAATTTAATTCAAATAAAATGTGTTTTATTTATTGTCTTCAATTTTCCTTTTCTTACGAAAAAACAAAAATATATAACATTTGAAGACAGTTTCACTACATTTTACTTATAAAATCGTCATAAGTAGGTATTTAAACAAATTTCGGGCAACACAGTATACATTAATCTGACTTATCTAACAAAAAATATTTTTACTTACTTAACTAACTACTTAAAATATACATAATTAGGTATACTTAAAGTTTCTAAAATCATAACCCTCTCTTGCGCAGTGGAGTAAAAAAGTGCATTTCGCGGTTCATAAGCATACAAAAACCATTACATGATAATTGTATAAAAATTAAAACAACTAGTTATTGCGTGTTAACGTTACAATCCAATGAATTTTATTACTAACTAGCTTTCCGCCCGCGGCTTCGCCCGCGTTTTTAACGAAAAACCCACATAGTTCCCGTTCCCGTGGGATTTCCGGGATGAAACCTATCCTATGTGTTAATCCAAGTTACCCTCTATATGTGTGCTAAACATTGTAATCGCTTCAGTAGTATTTGCGTGAAAGAGTAACAAACTCACAAACTTTCGCATTTATAATATTAGTATGATTTAAAGTAATCTGTGCCCAAAAGTAAAACGGGATTAAAAACTTTGTTATCCGTAAGTCTGTCTATTATAATACATATATGTATCTTGCATCAACACGGCAGTTACAGTAACTGCTAGTAACTACTACATTTACCACGGGTCAAGAAGCATACTATAAAATATAGGTACTTACATATAATAGATATAAAATCGTGTATATTTATAAGATTCCACCCGTGCATCGTACAAAACAAAACTGTTTACGACTATGCCGGAACCGTATTCCTCTTGAACTGCGGTGATAGGTCGAAGATAATTTCCACCTAACTAAATTAATAGTCTTGCGTGCTAGATGCATGATATTTCACATTGACGATGTTTATTAAATTATTAATAACATAAATAAAAAACTAATCATAAACTCACAAAAATATGGTAAACTTTTCTCGGGATGTTTGCGTGATCGAATTAGAATTCAGAAATGAGGTTCGACAAAAAATATAAAGTCGCTTGCCACATGTGGCTATAGTCGGTGGCCCGTTTGCGCCAAACGTAACGTAGCCCGCCGGACTGTGGCTGCCACATACGTCCTGACAAGTCCACCTGTATAGATATACCTGCGCAGGTTGGCCGTAACGTGTGTGGGAATAGACCATGGCTGGTTATTGCGATCATAATATGAATTTGCCAGTCAGTCCAATTCACGGCGTAAACTGTCTGTAAATAAGAGGTTATACGGCCCCTTTGCAGGTAAATCGTAATGTAAGCCATACAAATTACGGTCTACCGTACTGGTATACCTGTGCAGGTTGACCGTAACATGTGTGGGAATAGACGGTAGACCTATGCAGTTTTTTGAGCCTATCTACGTTCGGTTGACCTGCGCTATCTGTACCTGTATGTATATCTGTAAATTGATTAATTGGAAAAAATTCAAATTGTTGGAAATCCTTATAATGGTTTATAATCTACTTAAACAATACAAAGGTAATTTGTTCACTTAATTTTAAATCTTATGCTGTTTAATTACAAATATTATGTAGTTATCTACTTTGAAAAACAAATCTAAATAAAATAAACCATACTAAAATGAAAGTCGTGGATTATTTTTTTCTGTTGTTTATAAATAGGTTGCAATGATGGTTGTTATAATGGTTGTTTATTGTTGCAATTGATCACGAAATGAAATATTTGAACGGTTTTTACTATAACAACTTTTTGTTCCGCAGACAATAAAATTTACATAGACTATATTATTTTTGTGTTGCCTGTTACATTACCACATTTCCTTTGCAATGCTGTTAGTGAATATCTAATATTACATACCTAGTGTTTTAGCTTTCCAATGTTATTTTTGAAAAGCGGATGTTTTATAGATGTAACTAAATCTTATATATAAAAATGAATCGCAAAATGTGTTGGTAAGCGCATAACTCGAGAACGGCTGAACCGATTTCGATAATTCTTTTTTTATTATATTCCTTGAAGTACGAGGATGGTTTTTATGTAGAGAAAACGTAAACATGTACCACGGGCGAAGCCGGGGTGGACCGCTAGTCTTATATATAAAAATGAATCGCAAAATGTGTTGGTAAGCGCATAACTCGAGAACGGCTGAACCGATTTCGATAATTCTTTTTTTATTATATTCCTTGAAGTACGAGGATGGTTTTTATGTAGAGAAAACGTAAATATGTACCACGGGCGAAGCCGGGGCGGACCGCTAGTCTTATATATAAAAATGAATCGCAAAATGTGTTGGTAAGCGCATAACTCGAGAACGGCTAAACCGATTTCGATAATTCTTTTTTTATTATATTCCTTGAAGTACGAGGATGGTTTTTATGTAGAGAAAACGTAAATATGTACCACGGGCGAAGCCGGGGCGGACCGCTAGTCTTATATATAAAAATGAATCGCAAAATGTGTTGGTAAGCGCATAACTCGAGAACGGCTGAACCGATTTCGATAATTCTTTTTTTATTATATTCCTTGAAGTACGAGGATGGTTTTAATGTAGAGAAAACGTAAATATGTACCACGGGCGAAGCCGGGGTGGACCGCTAGTAACAAATAATAACATTAATTAAGTAGGTACCAACGCACTTTGCCTGCGTAGTGATAAACAGTAAACCCTTAAAAAAAGAAATGATAAAAATGTAAAGTGTCATTACATACTAGCTGTGAGCTGACACATTTTCATCTGCTTTCTTCACATATGTGTAACTTTTATTTTAACGCTTCGCGGCATGTCTAACTTCCTCAAAAAATGGAGTTTTTATTGGAAATGAGTTTTCAAATAGAACCAGTATTTTTTTGCCGGCCTCTGAGAAAAGAACTCATTTGTCCCTTTAGGGGAGAATCGTGGCTATTCGGGAACACCGCAGGTTGCAAATACATAGTTCAAAGTTTCACCTTACGCAGCCGGGAAGAAAGAATACGAAATTAATGTTAAAATAACACTTAATCTAATTTAAAAAAAAATTAGATTAGATAGTAATTAGTAATATATAAAGAACAGCTACAACTTATGATACGTAATTATTACAGTTATTAAAAGCAGTGCAATGAAACCAAAAATATTCACTTTCGCTTTTATCAAAGTTATCTGTGCATAACCTATAGGTACCTATAGAACATGATACCTCGTCATAAGGTTATCTCTAGGTACATAAATTAGTTCAGATATTAACGTTTAAGTTATTTATTTCATACTAGCTTTCCGTCCGTGGCTTCGCTCACGCAGTCAAAAAACCCCGAAAAGTTCCCATTCTAATGGAATTTCCGGGATAAAACCTATCCTATGTGTTAATCCAAGTTACCCTCTATAAGTGTAAATTTCATTGTAATCTATTTAGTAGTATTAGCGTGAAAGAGTCACAAACATACATAAGTAAAAATGTCACAATAAACTTTCGCATTTAAAATATTAGTAGGGTAGGTAGGCTTTAGGTAGGATAACATTACCATGTTTTATTCAAGCGAACGAAGTCGCGGTTAAAACTGATACGATGCCAAAACCGTGATAGCTTATGACACAGCGATAACAAAGAAAGTATTAATTTATTTATTCACCTTATCGTTAAGATAAAACAAGTCTGGCTCGGGTGGTGTGATTTCAATACACGTGCATAAAAATATATAATGTAAGTTGTAACCGCTTTAGGTAGACTCGTCATATCTATGGCAATGCTTAGCAAGAGGTACCAAGCTGTTTTGGGTGTTTTTTATCATACAAATATTATTATAAACGCGAAAGTTTGCAAGTACTTATGTAGATGGATGTATGGATTTTGTTACTTTCACGTAAAAACTACTGGACGGATTTGGATATAACTTTACAGGGATATAAGACGTTATACCTACATGAGAATAAAGAATAACACATGAGCTATAGAAATACATACCTACCTACTTGATTTTGCATGCGGGTGAAGCCGAGCGGCGCAGCTAGTATCTAATGGGACCTATTCACAATGGGCAGCGTTGGCCCAACAAATTATCGTCGATCTTTGCCGCCATGGCGCTGATTATGAATAAAAATCTACAATGACGGCAGATCATAGACATTTAGGCCCCCTACACTATCGTGATTGCCTCTACTCGCCCAACGTTGCCCATTGTGAAGAGCGCCCATGATATACCTAAATATAATAATTATTGTCAGTTATACATAGCGCCTATGGGAGATTCTTCGAAATAATATTATATAAATAGAATGTAATTTAAAATTTTGTTTGTTCTATTTTGTTAGTTCATAATGCACCACTAGTCCAGGAGATGGCGAGAAGCTGCTAAAAAAATTATAATTGTTAAACTAACGATATCATTCAACTAAAAGTTTAACGTACGAGCGTAGATACCAAAGAAATATACACACATACATTCCAAAACCATTTCACTCCTGCTGCAGTCAGTTATCAAAAACAATAAAATAAACAGCCCTATATAAATAAATTATTTAATACTATTATTATATTATACGCTGCACTAAATGGAATCAAAATAATTGCAGTTAGTGTACGTTCAATAATCGACTTTAAATCTCTGTTCGAAGATTGAATTTTCTTGATAGATTATACGTGATTATACTGATCGCTGATTGGCTGTCACATGGCATAGACACGTGATGTTCTAGAATCTAGAATCTAAATGATTTTGTTTATTAACTACTAGCTGCGCTTCGCGGTTTCACCCGCATGGCTCGGCTCCATTTGGTCTTAGCGTAATGATATATGTATAGCCTATAGCCTTCCTCGATAAATGGGCTAACACCCAAAGAATTTTGCAAACCGGTCCAGTAGTTCCTGAGATTAACGCGTTCAAACAAACAAACAAACTCTTCAGCTTTGTAATATTAGTATAGATTACTAGTTTGTACCCGCGACTTCGTTCGCGTAAAATCATCATTAAAACTAGGTAATAGTTGATTGAATACATTTTATATATGAATTTGTAGGGTGGTTAAAAACTTGTTTCTCTTTTACATAAAAACGGGTATGGTATTACAAAGATTATTGACTTGCTTAGCACATAAACATATTGTGTAGTATATTTAAAGCCTATTAAATAAGATTAACAAGTTAACAACCATTAGACAAAGCGCGAATCGAACTATTTTAAAGGGTTCTGACTTCAAACTTAGTCCCATAACCAGAGGCGGCTCGTGACAAAATTTTATGGGTGTTCACTTGAAATAAAACACTGAAAATACATGGTGTAAAGCAGTACAATTTATCAAAAAAATTACTTATAAAGGAAATGCATACGTGATACCACAGACTAATAATAATATACTACGTATGTGATACCTACGTCTTTCTTTTTGGTGTGCAAAAATATCTATAACTTAAAGCCGATAGACGCCAATTGCAGTTCATTCAACAAATGGTACCGAGATTGTGAATGTTTTTTTTCTTTCATCTTGATTGAAAGATGAGCTAAGTCGTCAACGCCCGTTTCAGTCTAAGCACTCTCGCCTCCGCCGGCCGCGCCCGCTTTAAATAAAAGACACGGAAAACAAAATAGTTTGTTGCTTTCATCACAACCACACAACCACGGTGTTTTCACATATTGTTCAGATTTAAGCACACGCGTATATTATGTTTTCGTTTTTGTCGTACATTTTTGCGTAAGATCAAGTTCAGGCCGTGGCGGTCCCTTAGCTTTACATTCAAGCCGAATTTGTAACGTTTTATCACACTTTTTAATGAACGCCACATTATAATTATTGTTCATTTTAACACTCACAAGTAATACTGATAACTACAGGCTTTTTCAACACGTATTTTATAATTTTAATTAGAAAATTGCATGAATCGCGCGCGTGCATTGAAGTTGACTCGAGTGTTTGTTTATATTATAGAAGTGGAAACTGGCAACGTCGCGCCGCGTGCGCAATCGCTGTCCTGCCGGGCGGTAAAAACGAACCGGCAACGTTTGCGGGTGCGGCGCTCCGAGTTTTGCTACTTTTCCATAGAAAATCTTTTGTTTCACGCGCAGGGCTCTGGCAAAACCCTCTCTTTCACTCCTATTGGATTTCGTATTAGGAAATGTACTAAATCTTTTTTCATTGGAGCGCAATCGTGAGCGCTCCGCTTCGCGCGTTACATAATACAGTAGGTATTATACAGGTGTATGGGATGATGGAATGATGGATATATTCATTGGTATTAACAGTAGTTTTAAAGATTACGATTGATTTTAAATAGTAATAATTAATGTTAATAATTAAATTAAGGAGTATGATTTTATTATAATTATTTATGGGAGTTCACTGCACCAGCGCTCCTTAGGGCGAGCCGCCTCTGCCCATAACGCGAACGAACCCGCGCGCGTGTCAAATCAAATCAAGTATTTTTATAGCTCACTAGCGGTCCGCCCCGGCTTCGCCCGTGGTACATATTTCGCAATAAAAGGTAGCCTATGTTCTTTCTCAGAGTCTAAAGATTGTCTGTGCCAAATTTCATAAAAATCGGTTAGTTTGCGTGAAAACCATACATACATACAAACCTTTCCTCTTTATTATATTAGTATAGATATGTTATTCTCATAAATAACTTTAATTTCTGAATTTATGGGAAAATACTTGTGAATACATTTTTTTTCAATTTAATAGCAAATTAATTGACAACTTGTAAACCGAACTAAGATATTTCGGCAGATGGCATGTAACGTTTTCGTTTTTGAACATGCTATATTAGACCGGACTCTCAGTGGAGTTTCGTTTGCAAAAATCGCGGACCTAAATCTGACTTCTGATATATATTGTATAGGTCCCAGACATCCTATAGACAGATGTTGCCAACCAGTTTTGTGGTCCCCCTGCCCGCACCCCGGTAATTAAATATGGCATACAAAGAAAAAAATAAAAATTTCCAAAACATGCCGTGTGGGGTATCAAATGAAAGAGCTTATTGAGTAGATCACGAATATATAGCTAGCTACTATATACATTTCTTACACTTTCTCTAAGATTTTTTAGAAAATTTACGAAAATGGTCCATTTTTGAGTTAACTTTAAACCACTATAGATTGAAAACTCATGAATATATTTTTTAAATTATTATTTTAAATAATTAACAATAGTCCATTGTTTACGAAGTGGTTTAAAGTTAACTCAAAAATGGACCATTTTCGTAAATTTTCTAAAAATCTTAGAGAAAGTGTAAGAACTGTATATAGTATGCTATATATTCGTGATCTACTCAATAAGCTCTTTCATTTGATACCCCACACGGCATGTTTTGGAAATTTTTATTTTTTTCTTTGTATGCCATATTTAATTACCGGGGTGCGGGCAGGGGGACCACAAAACTGGTTGGCAACATCTGTCTATAGGATGTCTGGGACCTATACAATATATATCAGAAGTCAGATTTAGGTCCGCTATTTTTGCAAACGAACATCTCCTTGGAGCCTGCTCTATATAGTTTTCATTCATTTTTCATTGCAACGGACATGATATTATGGAGAATTTGGCATTTGCAGATAAAAATTACAATTATAGATATCTTATCTGCAGTCTGCACGCTGACGAAATATCGAACTTTCAAACTCAAACTCAAACAATTATTTATTCAATTAGACTTCTTCTAGAAGCAGTTTTGAATCGTCATAACATATTTTTAACATTTACCACCGATTCGGAAAGCAGTATCTTTTTTTGTTTATGTCAGAGCAAGCAAAGGGGCAGGTGGACCATGGTAAGTGGTCACCACCGCCCATAAACACCTGCAACACTTCTAAGTGTTGCAGGTGCTTTGCCGGCCTTTTATGGACAAATAAGCTCTTTTCTTGAAGGCCCCAATGTCGTAGTTGTTCGGGAACACCGCAGGTGGCAAATCGTTCTACAGTTTCACCGTACGCGGAAGGAAGTTGCGGGTGAAGCGGACAGTGGTGGAGCGCAGGCCTGACGAGGGGCGCCGGGCGATGGAGCGGGGATTTAGTCCATCGTCCGGTGAGATGAGGTGGCGTGAGACGTGTTCCGTTCACGCCGCCCCATGAGGTTAGAGCTGGTCGGCTCACAGTTTGTTTTGACCTGGTAACGGGCAGCCGCTGATGGGGTCGGACGAATTCTACCATACCTGTGGCCCCGTCGTTGATGCGGCTTGACGGAACACAGTGGGGTTTTGATCGGTAGGAATCCGACATAACCCACGGCCCCTTCCCCGGAGGCCATAGGTATCTATGCAAGATTTCGCCACTTAAAAAAAAATAGAGCTAAGTATTTTATTATTTAAAATAATAATAATTGGTATATACCAATTATTATTATTTTACCTATAAGATTTATCTATGATATAATTTTGATATTATGTTATTGAGGATCCCTAAAAACATCATACGACTTAACTAAAACGTTACGAAACAGTATTTTAGTAATATTATATTCTTTGCGGTTAAATAGATAATTAATATCATTTGTTTTAATTACTTGTGGTGTAGGTAACTAGCTTCCCTCCCGCGGTTTTGCTCGCATTTCCTACGAACGTGCAAATTAATAATTTTTATCGCCTACTTAAAACAAACACTTTAAAACTTTAAACAACTTAAGTATATATTACAAAATATTTGACAATAATTACTAGCTGTCCCGGCAAACGTGGATCTGCCTTACCTTTATCACAGGGTATGAAAAAATTTTGCCGGGACAGCTAAAATATAAAATACCTTGCTTTCCAGTTTCCGCCCGCGGCTTCGCCCGCGTTTTCAAATAAAAACCCGCATAGTTCCCGTTCCCGTGGGATTTTCGGAATAAAACCTATCCTATGTGTTAATCCAAGTTACTCTCTATATGTGTGCTAAATTTTATTGTAATCGGTTCAGTAGTATTTGCGTGAAAGAGTAACAAACAGACACATACACACCCTCACAAACTTCCGCATTTATAATATTAGTAGGATAGGATAGTAGGATATTCCCACTAACATTTTGACACTTTTGTTTATAGCTATTTATAGCTATGCGGTCGAATTCTAATCACTGTTTTTTTTTTACTAAATATCGTTCATATTCTATCATCTAAAACGCAAGCAATTTCCAAACGACTCACTAACACTGCACCCAAAAAATCTCATTAAAAATCTACATAAAACCTTCTACAATCTAACCCAAACCAATAATTCAAAATTATATAAAAACTTTTACGACTACATACGCCTTTCTAATTTTATTAATCTATGGGCTTAACATTCCAGCTGTCAAAAAGGGCGGGAAGATTTAGATTATAATCTGTGTTATATTATTATGATCACGTTTCACAAGCATGTACATTGTACCTACGACTCTACGAGTCGTGGTCGCTAATAGTGTGCAAACGGTCTTTAATTTTATTAATAAAATAAAAATATGTTATGTGAGAGAAATTAGAATAATATTTATATTATAAATAGGTCAGTCGTTATGTAAATTAAAGATCACCTCAAATTGAAAATGAAGATAGTAAAATGTTATGCAGGCATTTGTTTTTATGTTTTGACTTTTGTTTATGTAATAGATATTATTAGGAAGAACAACAAGTTTAGCAATAACAAAATATATTTCTTAGGTCGTTTTCCTCATAATTTGATATCAACTTTGTTTTTTTAAAAACATTCCGTAGGATATTTTTTTATAATTACCTACCTACCTATAATATGTATAATAAATTTTCCTATTCATACCATTGAGGTATTATTACTACGTATAGAGAGGACACCACGAACAAAATCTGTGCTGCAAGCGCGGCGGCGCGGGGCGGCTAGTGAGTAATCCACTTTGTAGATATTCTGCCTCTTATTACTTTTAAATTAAAACCAATCAATGTAACAAAAAAAATTGATTTGAGACGATTGACTCTAGCTCGTGTTACAAATAGTGTAGTAGCGATGTCATCTCTAGTACATGGTAACTCAATGATTCAAATTTATTTAGTTTCTTCTACAAAATTTATCCTTTTCTACTAATATTATATACATAATCCATACTTAATATTATAAATGCGAAAGTAACTCTGTCTGTCTGTCTGTTACTTAATCACGCCTTAACTACTGAACCAATTTGCATGAAATTTGCTATAGAGATATTTTGATACCCGAGAAATGACATAGGATAGGTTTTATCCCGGAAATCCTACGGGAACGGGTTTTTCTTTGAAAACGCGGGCGAAGCCGCGGGCGGAAAGCTAGTATTATATATAAACGCGAAAGTTTATAAGGAAGGGTGTATGTTTGTAAAGCTTTCGCGCGAAAACCACTGAACTTTTTGATGATAGGTACTATAATATGTAATTGATATCGTTGTAGCTTATGACGCAGAATAACTTTTGCCCACGGTAGCGTTGGCCAACGTTGGCTACTAGTGGCCTACTACTAAGTACATTACGTATTCTGTGCCCACGGGTTCGTCCGCAGGTAAAACCGCACGGCAGAGCTAGTAAAAAGTAGGACGGTACTTTACTAAAAATAAACCATTTTATGGATGCATTGCAATTTTTGTATGTAACAATGTTATTAATTAAGGTATTATATTATGCGTGAGTCGTGACTAAAATACTTATGTCGCTCAAAAATGTATGTCACAAGCCAAAAGATGATCATACGATTCTCTTTGAATATTTTGTGTGAAATTCCCATCGACGTAATTCCCCTTTATTTGATTTCGTGACTGTAACAATGTAGACTGGGCTTCCTCGATAAATGGGCTATCTAACACCGAAAGAATTTTTCAAATCGGACCAGTAGTTCTTTTAGCGTGTTCAAACAAACAAACTCTTCAGCTTTATAATTTATAGTATAGACTACAGATAGTACATATTATAGATTAATGCCTGAAAACAATACATTACTTTCTAACTTAGGTACTTCATCGTCATCATCATCAGCCCATGTACGTTCTCACTGCTGGGACACGGGCCTCCTATGAGGGGACAGGCCATACTCCACCACGCTGGCCAAGTGCGTGTTGGTAAATGTCACATGTCATCGAACTTTTGAATTTTCTACATGTCGGATTCCTCACGATGTTTTTCTTCACTATTAAAGCAGTGGTGATAATATTATAACGTGCGCCTTACGTGCGCAGATAAATTGAAAAAAATATTTATTTCTTGCACGCCCGTCTCGAACGTCCCCGACTTATTGATTTGAAATCCGAGATCCTCACCACTGAGCCACCATTGCTGCATTTTACCAACCTGTGGTTTCTTTCAGCTGCTAGAATTTATCAAATAGTATTAAGTATTTACCGTGCCAATTTTCTTCGAAGTTCAACTGCAGAACTGTATAATATTGCATTAAAATGAAATTAATATTATTAAAATATTATAGTTAACTTTTACTTGATTTATATTATGTCAATAAACCTATATTTTTATCATAAGGTGAACCTAACCTTTTTATCGACGTCGTTATATTTTATTAATTAAATAAAGTACATGACAATAATTAATACGGTAGGTATTCATAGTTCATTGACTTTAAATTGAGTAGTTTTGAATGAAGAATAAATGTTGGTATTCAGTTAAAACTTTAAGTAGAGGGTAGGTAGTAAAAATATTATTTCTTCCGAACTGAGTTTTCAAATTCAAATCATGCATCCATGATGCATTTTACTTTTATTCACCTTGGATTGCTCAGAATATTATCTAGTATGTTTGTAAGATAAAAAATATTAATTGTGTATCAAGTTTGATAACACTGGTTAACATGTGGGTTAACACTCACAGGTTAACACTAATAACTATTATTTTAGGATGATAACACTGACTTGAACGCTCCGATTATAAATTTATAACGTATAATTTTTTGGTAATTGTATATTTTGAAACGCTTAGCACTTCTTATATTATAATATAAAAAAAACAACATTTAAACTTTATAATCCCCGTTTTCCAATTACAGAGCATAATGCGACTCAGTGCCGCACAATGCCGAATTATGCTGATGCTTAATTGGAACATGAAACGCGCCAGCAGGTTGCGCTATGTTCAGTGTTGAAAAAAAAAATATTCATAGAGTTAGCAAAAACCTCATTAATGTGTAAATAAAGTGGTATACATAATAATTGGTTGAAAAATATTTACGGTTATTTTAAGTAATTTGGATTTTGATTATTTCATTAACATTTTTTTCAATGTTTGTACCTTCGTCCATACTTATATTTATTTTTTTAACACAATTTGAATTAACTTTAATTATTTCGAAAAAACTACAATGAAACGAAAGCTTTAAATTTTTTTCCAACAATTAATAATTACTAACGATAAATCGATTGTACGAGCGTTTTCAAAAAAAAGTGTACCCCTCACTTTCGGCCTGTCCCCTGTGTTTCAAGTCGAATAACAAGTAAAATTTATATGATGGCTAATTATATAATGCTTGAAAAGTATTAAATACATCATAATTTGATAAATGCAAACAATTAATTCACGGAAACATTGCGTACTATTTTTTAAATAATCATTTTTAAAACTAAAGTGTCAGTTTTTGGCGTGTCCCCATCCAAGTTCTTCGATGTTAGAGAAGCGATTCTAAAAAGTTTTATACCAAGGTACCATAAGTTTTAGTGTCATCTAAAAGTACATTTATTTGCGAATCGTCGCATGTAGTTCATAATTAAGGCCTTATAATCGTTTAAAAGCAATTTGATTTCCAAAAATATCTTAAAAAGTGGTACCGACCGGACATGTCGGGTTTATCACGGCTAATAATGCCACTTACAAATTTTAGATTACTATTTGAATTTTATAAATGGCAAAATTATCGTTTACTTTCACCGTCCGCCAATTTAAAAAAGCTTATTTTCAAATACAGTTCGAGTAAAACAGAAGTGTTTTGTGAGTGCAACGGCCGTTGCAATTTCTACTGTCTGGTTTGAGACATATTATTACTTGATACAGGGAAGTAAACATCGTTTAAATACTTTCAGAAGATGAGCAATATATTCATTAACCGTTATTTACATTTGATAATCAGTGTAGGCACATTTTTTCGTCAGAATATAATTTTGACTAAAAACTGAAAAGAAAACGTCACGTCAGTTTTGCAACATTTTGCTTCGTGACCTATAGGCTGACAAGAAAAGTCGCAAAACTGCAGCATAAAGCCAAGTCTAGATTGTCATTGTAATATTCTTCATAATTTTTATAATTTTTTCATATTTTTAGGTTTCACTGATCTCGGGACCAAAAAGGACATGTACAATTTGCAAAAAATGGTATTGCAATGAATGCGTTGGTCAGCAGGTATACCCTGAATACATAATATGTGATACATGTATGGAAAGTTAAAAGGTGTAGGTAGTGTAACTCTGAGTTTTACCCTAAAATTGATACTGTGTCAAACTATGTGTTGGTGTATTTTTTTTTATGAGACTTAAATAAAATTTTTGTAACGTACATATAAAACCGAGAGGTTTTATTTTAACCATGTTAATTGGATTCAATATAAACCTAGCCTTATGAAAAATGGTCTATCGGTTTTGCGACAGTCCCCCGTTTTGCGACAAGAAAAATTTTAGTTTTTACATTTTTTTATTATACGAGACACAAATAATTTGATTTCAATATTTAAAATGGTTTTACTGTTCCGAAATAAAATAACCACTTTGCCGATTTTAATCGAAATGTATTAAGTATCGTAAAAGTAACGGCTACTTTGGCATCAGCTGTGGCAAAACAGAACTTAAAGCTCGTTTAATAGGAATTTTATTAATTTGTCGACTTCAATTTTCTATTTTTTAAATAATGTATGTTATAATCTTCGTAACACAATCAAAATATTTTGCGTCTTTCTTCGTAGTTAATAGTTACATGAGCATTAATGACTGTCGCAAAACTGACACTTTTTTTCACAGTCCCAATTTATTTTGATGATTTCTCGTAAAACAAATGAATCTGCAAGCAATTAAATACAATTTCACTTACTATGATGTATATTTAAAATTTCTAAATCAAAATTTCATTAAAAATGCAACATTTAAAATTTATCCATAAATTCAGGCATGGTACACTTTTTTTTGAAAACGCTCGTACGCATCAATTCACGCGCATTACTTTTTCTTGTGCTCGATTGTGCGAAGCGTTGCTGTAGTTGGAACATTCAACGTTAAGCATTATGCCGCACAATGCGCTCTAGTGCTGTAATTGGAAAACGGGGAATTATTATAGAAGTGTATATTGTGACAGACTAAAAATATTTTGTTTTAGCTTTATCTGTGCTAATAATGACGCTTGTGAGTTCAGCTGTCAAAATTTTGCAGATCGTAATTTGAAACAAAATGGCCGATGCTTCGAGAAAGGTGTGTCGTGATTATTGTAACGAGTGATCATCGGCTTACCATCATTGAACATCTGTGAAAGTTTTGGTGTTTATACTGGTTCGTAACTTTGTTTTGTGATTTATTAAGGTGGATATAATACATATGTTGTCTACGCCAGGATTACACGTAGCTTGACAAAGGGAATTGAAGGAATGGAGGTGAACCGTCATGACGGAGATATTCGTCCGGCTCGTACCGCGGAGCCGCCGCCGCGATCGCCCGAAGGCTGCATGTTTGCCTGGCGTGGCCAAGATCCGTTCGCGCGACCGTTCTGTCGCGAGATTCGCGCATTCGTCGCGTCGCGTATTCGTGATTATAAGTATGTCGGTTGGCTTTGCAGCGGCGTTGCTGGCAATCGCATCCTGCCGGCCACCGCTGTCCGCGCAGCCCCGGGGCTTCGCCCCTTCGCGTCTTGCCGCGCGCGCGTTTGGAGCCCTCGCTCCACTAAGTCGTTTCGGAGTCACCTAGGTAAGCTTTTCACTATTACGCAGGTGAGTGGTGAAAAATCAATAGGCGCCATTTTGTGAAAGTATTATATAGATTTTGTATGAGTAAGTAATTATAAGCCTGAAATAGGAAAATTGATTTATTTTAAGTAATTGATAAGTGATAAGATATGAATTTGCCATTGTTGTGTTATGTATTCAATACATTGTGCTCAACAAAGGTTTTATTTCAATAAAAGTACACACTGAAGAAGTTTTTTTTCATTGATACACACATAACCTTAATGTACAAAATCATCAATGAGAAAGTTGAATCCTGATAGTATCATACTTACAACAACAAAGAAAGATTATTCAGCAACTATAGGTATATACTGAATTAACATTTGTATTAGATTATGAAAAGATTACATATTTGTTAAATCTGTTATTATGAATTCACTCATTGATACATTCATCTAATAATTTATTTTGGATATACATTGTTAAGTAATCCATATATAAGTAAGAATAATAAAAAAAGAGTACTTTATACTACCAAAAACATAAAAAAACAATATTACTACATAGGCTTCATTAAACAAAATTATTATTAGTCTACAAGCTGAATCCTGAATCCTTGACTAGCTGTGCTTCGCGGTTTCACTTGTGTGGCTCCGCTCCTGTTGGTCTTAGCGTAATGATATTATAGCCTATAGCCTTCTTCGATAAATGGGCTATCCAACAAGGGTTGCCAACTTTTTTTATAAGAAATAAAGTATATTCAGGTCTATGAAGATTATTAAACAGTATTTTAGCAAAACAAACAGTATTTATTGTAGTGTGCGCCCTCTGACTAAATAAAAAAAAATTGTGAGCGTCTAAATATAACACATAATAATGTGTCTGCACTTTGATGCTGAAAACAGTGTTTTGTATACTTTTTTTTTGTTAAACAGTAAAAAGTATAATTTAGTGGAAAAACAGTATTTGTTGTAGTGTGCGCCCTCTGACTAAATAAAAAAAAATTGTGAGCGTCTAAATATAACACATAATAATGTGTCTGCACTTTGATGCTGAAAACAGTATTTTGTATACCTACTTTTTTTTTGTTAAACAGTAAAAAGTATAATTTAGTGAAAAACTGTATAAATTATAATACTGTTTAAAACGGTATAGTTGGCAACCCTATATCTAACACCTAAATAATTTTTTTAATTTGAAAAAAAACATTGATTTCGAGTTAAGATATAAACTAAAGCTATGATAATAATTTTGCAGCATGTCGTCCCGTCGCAACGGGTCGGTCTCTCGCGCTGCGGAGACGGCCTCGAAGAATCGATTGCACATGGACAGGAATCCGCAACATGCTAAGATTACAGGTGATATTTCAGGGCAAATAAGTATTTCAGGACAATTTTCACACACGGCACGTTCTGATCCCATACTAAGCTTTCGCTTGTGTTATGGAAACCAGATGGCTGATAAACATACATATATAATTTTAAATAAATACTTATATAGATAACTAGCGGTCCGCCCCGGCTTCGCCCGTGGTACATGTTTACGTTTTCTCTACATAAGAACCTCATACTTCAAGGAATATAATAAAAAAAAGAATTATCGAAATCGGTTCAGCCGTTCTCGAGTTATGCGCTTACCAACACATTTTGCGATTCATTTTTATATATAAGATTAACACCCAGACACAGAGCAAACATCTATGTTTATCACACAAATATTTGCCCTGGGTGGGAATCGAACCCACGACCTCTGGCTTGGAAGGCAGGGTCACTACCAACCAAGCCAACCGGCCAGTCAATTGGTATAGTACTTAGTATTGGTATATGGTAGTGATTATTAGTATTTGAGCAGCAGGTATTTTACTGCCTCCTTGGTACAGTGCTTGACGCGTGAGCATAGAACCGAGGGGTCCTGGGTTCGATTCCCGGTGGAGACAAAGAAAAAAAAATGTCTCGGTCTGGCAGGACACAGAAGGCTGATCACCTACTTGTCCCTAAAGAAAATCAATCAGTGAAACAGATGTGTGCATAATGCATCTGCTCCTTACCCCACTAGGGGACACGGGACTTCACTTATTGTTATTTGGAATGCTTGGCGTTTGCTGTGGCTTTCCCTGTATTGGCTTGAGATACAAATATTAAGTAAATCTTTATAAACTCAAGACAGTTCAACAACTTTGGCTAATTTTTTAAATGTTTCAGTGAAAATATTAGCTGAATAACATTGTTAAGGAACAAGGAAGGTTTTTATGAAGAGTGTAATATTCGAACCAACTATTGTTGCTCTGTAAAGATTTAATTAATCATATAAAAACATTCATATAAAAAACTAGCGGTCCGCCCCGGCTTCGCCCGTGGTACATATGAAAAATAGATGTTGGCCGATTCTCAGACTTACCCGATATGCACAGAAAATTTCATGAGAATCGGTCCACCCGTTTCGGAGGAGTATGCAGACTAACATTGTGACACGAGAATTTTATATATAAGATAAATTGTTATTATTTTAAAATACAGCTGGGCCGTATTATGACCTCTTTATTTCCAGACTGACTGGCAAATTAATAATTAATCCCTACTATTAATATTATAAATGCGAAAGTAACTCTGTCTGTCTGTCTGTTACTCAATCACGCCTTAACTACTGAACCAATTTGCATGAAATTTGGTATAGAGATATTTTGATGCCCGAGAAAGGACATAGGCTTTTTACCCCGGGAAATAGGATAGGTTTTATCCCGGAAATCCCACGGGAACGGGAACTTTTTTCTTTGACTGCCCGGGTGAAGCTGCGGGTGGAAATAGTTATAGTTATCGTTAAAAAAAATTTGAAATCAGTTAGGTTATTAGATCCAAAGATGACTCCATACAACATCAACAACTGTTAATAGTATCTAGATTAGATCCTACTAATATGTATTATGAATTCGAAACTTTGCGAGGATGGATGTATGCGTGTGTGTAGGTGTGTATATTTGTTACTCTTTCACGCAAATACTACTGAACTTATTACGATGAAATTTAGCACACATAATTATAGAGGATAACTTGGATTAACACATAGGATAGGTTTTATCGAGGAAATCCCACGGGAACGGGAAATTGCGGGTTTTTCTTTGAAAACGGTGGCGAAGCCGCGGGCTAGTTTGTAATAAAATACACTTCACTATTTATTCAGATTGAAAAAAAAGTTAATTGAGTAATTAGTAATTTTATGTTAAATTGACGAAAGGTTTGAAAACTAAAATATATAAATATGTAATCAAGATATATGTAACGACCAGGCCTTCACAGCAAACGGCTGACGACGCCGTTCGCATGGGAACGGAATGCGGGATTAGTTTGCTGTGACAGTGTATTAGCTTCTTTATAATAATTAATTAAAATATATTGTTGCTAGCTTACCGCTCGCGGCTTCGCCCGCTTTATCTAAAACCTATTAAATTATATACTAAAACGTCTCTTCTTGTCTTGAATCACTCCGGTCCCCGTCAAGGGGGAACGTACTTGTGCATGTCGCTACCAGGGTGAACCTTCAGTTCACCCCCTCGTCCGCGTTAAAATGTAGAAGCCCTTCTGGCTAACATTAAGAGACACCACACAAAAAAAAAAAAACTTGAATCACTCCATAAAAAACACAACAACAAGGCAACAAGCACACAGCTTTATAATATTACTAGCTGTGCTCCGCGGTTTTACCCGCATTGCTCCGCTTCTGTTGGTCTTAGCGTGATGATATATTAGAGCAGGCTCCAAGGAGATGTTCGTTTGCAAAAATAGCGGACCTAAATCTGACTTCTGATATATGTATATTGTATAGATCCCAGACATCCTATAGACAGATGTTGCCAACCAGTTTTGTGGTCCCCCTCCCCGCACCCCGGTAATTAAATATGGCATACAAAGAAAAAAATAAAAATGTCCAAAACATGCCGTGTGGGGTATCAAATGAAAGAGCTTATTGAGTAGATCACGAATATATAGCATACTATAACATTTCTTACACTTTCTCTAAGATTTTTAAGAAAATTTACGAACATGCTCCATTTTTGAGTTAACTTTAAACCACTAACTATAGATTGAAAACTCATGAATATATTTTTTAAATTATTATTTTAAATAATTAATAATAGTCCATTGTTTACGGTTCAATTCTGCTCAATTCTGCTCTATATAGCCTTCCTCGATAAATGGGCTATCTAACACCGAAAGAATTTGTCAAATCGGACCAGCAATTCCCGAGAAAAGCGCGTTCTAACAATCCAACTCTTCAACTTTAAAATATTAGTATAGATAAGTAAAGATGCAAAAAGAAAATCGACAAAGAACAGTTTATTTTTAATCATTTTAGTGTGTATATGTGCTTATTTATATACATACTAGATTTCCGCCCGCGGCTTCGCCGGCCTTTTCAAAGAAAGACCCACATAGTTTCCGCTCCTGTGTGATTTTGGAGATAAAAAGTAGCCTATGTCTTATTCTGAGTCTTCAGCTATCTACATAACAAATTTCATTGTAAGCAGTTTAGTAGTATTTGCGTGAAAGAATAACAAACATCCATCCATCCATCCATCTATCACACAATCTCACAAACTTTAGCATTTTTAATATTAGTAGGATTATATGTGTATCTTTATAGTTTATACCTATTATGCTTTTCTTCCAGATCCCTCAAATCCCGCCGGTCGTAGGAAGGAAATAGATAATGTCATGAAGCGGGCACGACAAGCTTCGCCCGGAAGTTGGGATCGGAAACTACTCCAAGTTGAAGAAAAGGATCCTAATAGGTGAGATATCTTTATGAAATGAAGCAATACTATTTTTATGCTACCATAAAAAACAAAGACATTTCTTTACTAAGATGACTTTAAACTATTGGACAGATTTGGATGAAACTTTAATCTTTAAACTTTTCAGTAGTTCTTGAGATTAGCGTATTCAAACAAACTTTTCAGATTTCTATATTTAGTATAGATTATCTCTAGCGAGACTTGGACGTACAAGGCTACTCGCGAATTTTTAATATTAAAAAAAATGAAACTTAAAATTGTTGAATAAAATTTTTAAATGTTTTGAAGTGAAATTTTTAAGGCGCGATTAGAGTAAAATTTCAAGGTCGCATCATGGCAATACCGTCGCGTCATGCAGTAAGACGACGATTTTGGTATCTTTGAATCTTGCCAAAGAAGTTTCACTACACACGTGGGCTTGGCACAAAGAAGTTTCACTTCTGACACGTGTGATCACACTCTTTTATTTACGTATTTATTTATTTCTTTTGTCATATAGATGGCGTCACACAGGCTATAAGCAACTGTATTTAGACGGCGCGGGCTCCGTGTCGCCGAGGCGTTCGCGATCACCGCGACGTTCACGGTGAGACGAAGAAAATAATGTTTTTGGTCATTTTGTGGATATTTTGTGTGTTTTTGACGGGTTTAAAATGCGAATATTTTGTTGTTTTTATTTAGTAAATCGTGTTTTGATGAAATGGATTGTTGATTTCTTTGTGTAAAGTGAAGTGAATAATAAGGAATTTTTGTAATTTGAATGAGCAAGCAGATGTTTTTCATTTGATCTCAATATGCAATTATGTTTCTGATACGACATATAACTGAATTAACATCATGAAACACTTATAATAACTACATAATGTTTTCAACATTACATTTTCTGTACATTACTCTAAACACCATATAAAAAAACTATTTTATTTCAGATCGCCACTAGCGCGCCGTTCACGGTCACCCATAATACGCCGCTCACGGTCACCGGTGTTGAGACGGTCACGGTCACCAGTGATTAGACGGTCACGGTCACCAGTGATTAGACGGTCACGGTCACCATTGATTAGACGGTCACGGTCACCAGTGATCAGACGGTCGCCGAGGAAGTCGCGGTCGCGGTCAATACGCAGGAGCCCTAGACGCAGTCCACGGCGAAGCCCTATTAGGTGAAGATAATTATGTATTTTACACATACATAAATATATAATTAAATATACATTTTAACTGTATTATTTTAAAACTTTTTCAATAAAGATTTTTTCTATTTTTCTAAAATAAAAACTTGAGATGCAGAATATTATATTATCCATACTTATATATACTTATATAATATTGTAAATGCGAAAGTAACTCTGTCTGTCTATCTGTTACTCAATCACGCCTAAACCACTGAACCAATTTTCATGAAATTTGGTATGGAGATATTTTGATACCCGAGAAAGGACATAGGCTACTTTTTATCCCGGGAAAATAACGCTATCCCGGAAATCCCACGGGATGGGAACTAAGCGAGTTTTTCTTTGACTGCGCGGGCGAAGCTGCGGGTGGAAAGCTAGTAAATTGATAAAAGTGTATATATTTGTATCGTTTCAGGCGCAGTCCAAACCGCAGTCCCCGTCGGCGGAGTCCCGTAGTAAGGAAGCGGGTTAGGCCTCCGCCCCCGCTGAGGAACCGACCGCCGAGCCCGCCGGACCCTAGAAAGGTGAAAATAAAGAGATTATAATCTTTTTTTTTGACGTGGCAACGTCTTATAATTCGATATAGCCGGCTGCACGCACGAAAAAACATGACTCATGCGGCGTTACCTCGCTCTGAGGCGTTCTATGTAAGGCTTGAAGTGTGAGCGAGAGCGCGGAACGAGCGACAAAGAAGCACAATCGGACGTTGTCACGTTCAACTATCGTCAGTAAACCGACTTACAGACAACCAATTTTTTTATATTGTATAAGTAGCAATTGTCCTTCATTTTGTATGCCGAATCTGATTGCAAATAAGATCTTTTCAAAATTAGTGTAGTAATTTCGAAACTTAATTGGTACTAACAAAATATATCGCCTATTTGAAAAGAGATATAGAGAAGTATAGACTTTCAGTTTTATGTGTCTAATTGCGCCCCGGATTGGCGCGAAAGGACTTTAACTTTTTCTATTCTTATTTATTATTATAAAATATAATATACTAGCTTACCGCCCACGGCTTCGCCCGCTTTGTCTAAAACCTAATAAATTATATACTAAAACCTTCCTCTTGAATCACTCTATCTATTAAAAAAAAACCGCATCAAAATCCGTTGCCTAGTTTTAAAGATTTAAGCGTACAAAGGGACATAGGGACAGAGAAAGCAACTTTGTTTTATACTATGTAGTGATAAATTCTTTTTTTTTTATAATTACAGTCGTCCTCTGGTTCTTCAGCGAGCAGTTGTTCGGACGAATCGTGTTCCGTTTGTTCCGCTAAGAACAAGAAGGGCGCACCGCCCGTTAAGGGTAAACCGCCGTGAGTATATTGTCTTAATTTTACTAAATTTTTATTTAAATAACTATTTTTCAACCAAATAATAGACTTTCGAAACGTCATTACATATTTTTAACAATAACCACCGATTCGGAAAGCATTTTCTATGGAGAAGAACCGGCAAGAATCTTAGGTTTAGTAAGGCAATTGAAATTTTAAAAAGCGGATAGAAATGGAATAAAATGTACCAGAATGTGTAAAAAAAGAAACTTCATTAACTCATTCTTAATAAAATACTCATATATATACAAAAAAAAAAATCTAGTTTGGATTCACTGTGATAAACAAAAATATGCCATAAAATATGTGTAAAAGTAATACTGAATTTCATTTTTTTTTCAGTTAAGTTTTCCATTAATTACAAAAAGAATAGTTTTTTTTTTGTTTAAAATATCAAGTTTTTATCCATAACAAAAAAATAATCTAGCTGCTCCGCGCGGTTTCACCCGCGTGGCTCCGCTCCTGTGGGTCTTAGCGTGATGATATATAGCCCATAGCCTTCTTCGATAAATCGGCTAACACCGAAAGATTTTTTCAAATCAGACCAGTAGTTCCCGAGATTAGGGCGGTCGAACAAACTCTTCAGCTTTATAATATTACAATAGAATAATAAGGTACTATGCCTGTCTACTTTGCCTAAAATTTCATGATTTTCATGCATAGCAAAATAAAAAAAAAACGGGTTGCACTCCGGGAGTGCCGGCAGAAGTGAAAACGTTATTAACGTTGAGCATGTTTGATATCCATCCGTCTTACGCTTTTTCGATCAGGTCACGTGTCCTGACGCGAGTTTAAGATTTTATACTCATTATAGAAAAAGTGCTCAACGCCGCCAAAGAAGTTTGCACTTCAAAATAATCTCTATAATTTATTAGTGTATCATAAAAATTTTATGTATATTTCAGTCCGCGCGGTTCCCCACCGCCTAAACGTCCCGTGCCCGCAAGCGCCGGGCCGGTTGTTTTGCCAACTAGAGAGCTGTTGAAAGCAAGGGAGGCTAGCAAGCGAACACGGGAGGAGAAGGTTAGTGAAATGGTTAAAAATTGTATTTTAATAATGTTAATACTGGATTTGTTAACATTTAAATTGGTTTTACTATCTGTTAGACTACAGGCCCATGTTGAAAAAGTTATGGATTATTTGAACCACCTATCTAGAACGATATTCTGCACTATGCCGTCACTTGTAAGCTTTCCAACTGAGTGCAGATGAGAATTCGAAAGTACAGGTAGAGATTTTTTCCCCTTATCTCCATGATTTTTGTACGGCGTTGCGGAATAATGGATTAAAAGCAGTATTGAAATAGTATGACACAGATGCCGTACTAAAATGGTGGTCCACAAAGTCGGAATTTATTTTCGTTATTGTCTATGTTAAAATGTCATACAAATAATAAATTATTGTACTTTATTATGGTTTATTATTGTACTTTAATTCATGGACAGGCCCCGCCCACTTAGTGATGTCTACACAGAATTATTCAATGATGGGTCGATAGATTATAATAATCGATAGAAATACTCTGTAAATTATATCCGATACAGAAAAACTCTTCTATTTTGTTATGTAATTTAAACATAAAGACAACCCAATTGTAAGATAGAAATCAATAAATAATAAAATATTCGTTTAGTTTAGTTTTAACATAAAATGCATAGATATGTGGTATTATTATTACAAATCTTATTAGTAAGTTTACGTTGTAATTATTATTTTCGTACCTGATTCGATTTGTGATAATATTTTGAATTTATAATCGGAATGGTATCACAATCGATAATCTTTTGGACATCACTTCTGGTATCACCCGTCGAGCTCTGTCAAAAGGCAATTCTTAAAGTGGACAGACTAAAATCTTATTATTTTATGCTCTTATATCGTTCTAGATAGGCCACCTTGTGGTTCAAATGACCCATAACCTTTTCAATCAATCAATCCTTAAACTTCGTCATACAATTACTATCAGTACTTTTAAACCCTCCCCCCATCTAGATTACTGATTATTTTTACAACCGGTCAGGATTTTGTTTGTCCTTTTTGAAAAATAATCAAAAGGAAAAAAGTAAAAAGTTATTATTTTAGTGTCTCACTTGCATTATAACTATACTGATCTAGAAGTTGAATGTTGCTGTGTATAGCGAGAGTGCTAAATTATTAATATACAAGTTCAAATAATTACAGCTAATGTTCATTTATAAATCTCCTGATTTAAATGTGACGTCGTAAAGCTTATGTCAATTTTTCCACACTGCAGGTATTAGAATGGCAACGCTCACAGTTAGCCGTACGTCCGGCAGCCCCGATACCACCGGCTCAAATAAAACGCGAAGGCGAAAGGCGGCGTGCGACCGCGCGTCCCGAACGCGAGCGGCCCGAACGCGGCGTTTCGCCCGCCGCGATAGCTGCTGCCTTGGCTGATAGCGATAGTGATAGCGAGTCGGACGCTAGTGCCTCGCCGCCGCCGCAACGGTGAGAAATCATACATGAAATGATGACTTTGAGCCATAAAGCCGCCATTTGTACATTTTAAATGCTTTTTTTATGTACTTTCATTTTTATATGTTGTAAAGAGTAAATAAATGAATAAATAAAATTGGAATTCATCATACTCTCCACACTTACACTCATACTCTAAGAAAAACTCACACTCACAATCATGCTCATACTCACACTATTAGACATACCCAAACTCACACATATACAAGAAGAGAAACACACCGATACCGGTCGCACACATAAAGAGCGACGTTGTTCGACCGCGAGTATTATTATTGTATTATTAAGTTTTACCCATTGGTTCCCCGCTACATCAACAATCTTGCCATCTTTTATAGGGTCTGCCTCTTTATCCGCTCTTGTCTGCTAAAAACCAGCTTGTTGACAATTTTTTTGCCTTTGATTGTGTCCTGTGATGGGCACTCTATTTTCATCGAAGAACATGATTGCCGACGTCATTCCCTTTTGTTACTTTCCTTATTGATGTATTTTTGACGTGACAACGTCTTATAATTCGATAGAGCCGGCTGCACGCACGAAAAAACATGACTCATGCGGCGTTACCTCGCTCTGAGGCGTTCCATGTAAGGCTTGAAGTGCAAGCCAGAGCGCGGAACGAGCGAAAAAGAAGCACAATCGGACGTTGTCACGTTGAACTAAAGTTAATACTCACGTTGAACTAAAAAGTCAGTAAACCGACTTTACAGACAACCAATTTTTTTTTAACTAATGTATGAATGTATTATTTCTCCACCAGTTTAACGCTATCCGAGCGTTTCGGCAAGATGGCGCAGTGGTCGGCCGCCCGCACGGCGCGCGTGGACACGATGAACATGCGCATCACGCGGCGCGACGCGCGGCTCGACGTGCACATCGCCGAGCCGAGCGCCGAGCCGTGCGCCGAGCCGCCGCCGAGGGACGCTGCGCCGTGAGTGTTGATAGGTGTATGGTCGAGCAGTGTGTCGAGCAGTACGTCGAGCTGTTTGTCGAGCCATTCGTCGAGCAGTGTGTCGAGCCTCCGCCGCCGAGGGACGCTGCGCCGTGAGTATTGATATATGTAAGGTCGAGCATTTCGTCGAGCAGTGTATCGAGCCTCTGGGACGCCGCGCCGAATTGCATGACATTAATAATTATATTATACAGTGCGCACAGGCGACTGGTAAAACTATTTCATAGTAAAAAAACTTTAATCTGATAACGATAGTAGATAACTTTTGAAAACAAAACGAGAAGTATCCTTAATCCATCAGCCCCCGGAATCACAGACACAATAGAAAATCTATTGTGTCGTGACTCGTGGCCCGATCGGGCCGTTCGGTGGTCAATGGTACATTAATTTGATTAAACTCGATTTTACTACTGTATGTATAAAATTATGGTCCAAGTTTGTTTGTCCAGCTATGTATGTACAATAAAGCATAAATAAATAAATTAAAAAAATAAATATTTCCCTTCCAGTGGTCTAGAACCTGCCCCGGTGGGTAGTTACCCGGAAGAGCTTTTGGCGGTCGCCCCCGGGGGTCTGCCCTCGTGGGACGATGTTAGGGTCAGATATGATTACTACAAGAAACGGGGATATTTGAGAGGTGAGTTCTTGATATATATCTTATAGTAGAGCCATTTTAATAGGCAACATTTGACAGTTCAACAAAATTCAACAACGTAACCTAGTAACGACGACATAGAATAATATGATATTTCATTTTGTTAGAACTGCACATTTGCTTAACTTTTTTCAATTACGATAACATATTTATAATAATAATGACCGATACAAGTAATTTTAGGATTTGATTTTACTGATAAACCATTCTAAACATAATAAACAATTTCTGATTTAACCCGTGACACGTTCTACGCACAATATTTGTGTCGTAACGCAAATTGTACTGTAGTGTACTGCGCACAAACTCTGTGCCTAACGCGGCCCGTGACATTGAAGGCCATCTGTAGTGAATTACAAGTGAATGTTTCCAGTATAAAAAATATTTCTCTATGCCTTAAACATTTATAATTCGAATCGACACGACTCCGAGACAGGCAATAGAGACCAAAACCACAAAATAAAAAAAAAAGTGAATCATTGATTGAGTTGCGTCATCGGCCATAGTTTGTGACATTTGTCTTGTTCAACGAATATTTGGATTGTGAATTATGCCGAGAGGAATAATTAGATGAGTGATAATTGAGACGTATATTACTGGAAATTTTACGTAGAATACGTTTATGATATTGGTTTTAGGGATATTTGAAGAATACTCAGTGAAAAAGTGTCTCAACTTTTCAGTGCGGAAGACGCAAAATGGCGCTTTTTTTCTTGTTTGTGAATAATGGAGATTTGTTATTATTCATAGTGAAATACGTTGTGTTAAATGTGTGAAAATATAAGTGAATGTATTTGGCAATCGTGTAGTGATATGAAAACGTGAATATGATCATTTGATGACTCAGCATTATCATGTAAGTGTTAGTATGTAAGCAATTAAAATTAAAACAAAAGAAAATCATTTTTTTATAATTTTATAGAAAAAATATATCGTCATGATTACATTTTTATGCTATAACTAGTTTCTTCCTCTTTCCAAAAATATATAATACATGGCATATAATTATAGAACAATAGGGTAAATAAAATTTTCAAACTCGGTAGTCATAAAAAAGCTAGATTTCGTGAACTCCCTTGACACTATCGGGATCGGTGCCGGCTGTGCGCCAGACGCGTGATAGGTTAAAGAACTGACGTTGCTACAATTTTGTGTCAATAAACCTTTTTTCTTTTTAAATACCAGAGACATTACTCTAAAAATCGAAATCTGACATCTAGAATCGAATGCATTGATTACTTGGGAATAAAAATCATCATAAATTATTGACATGTGTTTCAAGTTCGATTGACAAATGTTTCAAGTCCGTATCGATTAATTCACTTTAATCGATGTTTTTAAGCAGGTTACCACCCTATGAAGATAAAATTGATAGACGTCAAATGTTGCCTATTAAATTGGCTCGACAATAATCTTAATACTATTATAAAGGCGAAAGTTTGTAAGTATGGATGTATGGATGTTTGTTACTCTTTCACGTAAAAACTACCGAACCGATTACAATGAAATTTAGCACACATATAGAGGGTAACTTGGATTAACACATAAGATAGGTTTTATCCCGGAAATCCCACGGGAACGGGAACTATGCGGGTTTTCCTTTGAAAAAAAGCGGAAATCTAGTACTTATATAAAAAAGGCCGTGTGCCGAGCACACGTGTCAGAAGTGAAACTTCTTTGGCAAGATTCTAAATACCACAATCGTCGCCTTACTCCATGACGTGACGATATTTTGTCACACACATTGAAGTATACACTACATCTTATGTGTTAATTATTATAACACAGGATAGGTTTTACACTGTCTTTCGATTCGTTATTCGTACCAGTCAACTTATTGTTTTTTATTTATTTAATAACTACTTTCCGCCCGCAGCTTCGCCCGCTTTGTCTAAAACATACTAAATTATATACTAAAACCTTCTTCTTGAATCACTCTATCTATTAAAAATAAAAAACCGCATCAAAATCCGTTGCGTAGTTTTAAAGATTTAAGCATACATAGGGACAGAGAAAGCGACTTTGTTTTATACTATGTAGTGTTTTTTTTTTATTTGGTCCGCTAACTGGACGTTCCAACATTTAGAAAAAGTGAGAATACAATCATAATCTTTGTGACTTTTAGTTGGACGGTTTTCTAAGAGCGAACACAACATGCAACAATTATAAACCTACACTTGTAACAATAATTAAAAATAACAATTAAAACATATTAGTTACATATTTATTTGAGAAAAGAATTTTTTTTTGATTATTAGTAATAATTTGTTCCAGGTCTATCGTTGAGCGATTACGTGAAGTGGGAGGAGTGGTGGTACAAGTACCAAGAGTGGTTGAAGCGGGAACGGGCTTACGAGCGATGGGCCGATAGTGAGGCGATGCCGGTATGTATTGGATAATTTTTCATTTTTTGATGGGTATAAAATCTTAAACTCGCGTCAGGACACGTGACCTGATCGAAAAAGCGTAAGACGGATGGATATCAAACATGCTCAACGTTAATAATCAAGTTTTCACTTCTGCCGGCACTCCCGGAGTGCAACCCGTCTTTTTTTTGTCTGTGGTGTACTTATAATTTTTTTTTCGTGTGCAGGTGCGCCGCGAGCGCCGCCGCCGCGGTGGCCGACACCGGCGCAGCTGAGGGCGCGCCGCCCCCGCGGCGGTCCTCTGTGTGGACCTCGCCGCGGGGGCCGCGCGCCGCTAAACGCGCGACCGCCCGCCGCCGCGCCGCCGCGCACACTGCCCGTGAGTACCACTGTGCACGATATATATATAGGATCTGTGTCCGTTCGTGTCTAAGAACTCAGCGGCGCGCGACCGCCCGCCGCCGCGCACACTGCCCGTGAGTACACTGTGCACGGTATATACAGGGTGTAATCGTTAAGTGTGCACAGGCGATTTTTCCGTAAGTATTACAGATAACAAAAAACTTTAAACTGATATCGAAAGTACTTAACCTAAAATGAGTAAAATGACCGTAATAAATTTTTAAAAATAAATCGAGAAATATCAAAAAAATTATCTTTAAACCATTCTCCCATACATTAATATGAAATATGAATATCCCATATACGTTTAATATGAAAGATTTTAGCTTTCTTTTTCTTTTTTGGTTTTCTGCTTCAATTACTTCGCAAATGTTAAGTGGCATTTTCCACGCTTTTTCCGGACATTTTCACGCATTTTCCGGATATTTTCCGCAAATCTGGGGCATTTTCCGGCGATATCCAGAAAATGCCTGTAAAATATCCGGAAAATGCCAGGAAAATCCCCGGAAAATGTCTGGAAAATATCCGGAAAATGCGTAAAAATGTCCGGAAAATGCCTAGAAAATCCCTGGGAAATGCCTAGAAAATGTTTGGAAAATATCCGGAAAGCGTGGAAAATGCCCGGAAAATCCCCGGAAAATATCTGGAAAAATCCGGAAAATGCGTGAAAATATCAGGGAAAGCGTGAAAATATCCGGGAAAGCGTGGATATTTTCACCGAAAATATCCGGAAAATGCGTGAAAATGTCCGGAAAAAGCGTGGAAAATGCGTGAAAATGTCCGGAAAAAGCGTGGAAAATATCCGGAAAATGCGTGAAAAATCCCTGGAAAATCGTGGAAAATGCCAGGGAAATATCCGGAAAATGCGTGAAAATGTCCGGAAAAAGCGAGGAAAATATCCGGAAAATGCGTGAAAAATCCCCGGAAAATCCCTGGGAAACGCCCGGAAAATATCCGGAAAATGCCTGGAAATGCGTGAAAATCCCCGGAAAATCCCTGGGAAACGCCCGGAAAATATCCGGAAAATGACTGGAGATGCCTGGAAAATATCCGGAAAATGCCTGGGAAATGCTTGGGAAATCCCCGGAAAAGGCGTGGAAAATCCCCGGAAAATGCGTGAAAATGTCCCGTAAAAGCGTGGAAAATGCGTGAAAATGTCCGGGAAAAGCGTGGAAAATGCCAGGGAAATGTCTGGGAAAAGCGTGGAAAATTCCAAGGAAATTTCCGGAAAGGACTTGAAATGCCTGGAAAATATCCGGAAAATGCCTGGAAAATGCTTGGGAAATCCCCGGAAAATGCCTGGAAAATATCCGGAAAATGCGTGAAAATGTCCGGAAAAAGCGTGGAAAATGCCTGGAAAATCCTCGGAGAATGCCTGGGAAATGTCCGGAAAATGCCCGGAATATTCTCGGAAAATATCCGGAAAATGTGTGAAAATGTCCGGAAAAAGCGTGTAAAATGCCACTTCAAATTTGCGAAGTAATTAAAGCAGAAAACCAAGAAAAGAAAAAGAAAGCTAAAATCTTTCATATTATTTAGTATATGGGATATTCATATTTCATACTTAATGTATGGGAGGGTTTAAAGGTTTTTAAAGGTTTAAGCTCAGTTCAGCAGCATATGCAGTCCGAAAGGTAAGGCATCTCACCGATGAAGATACAGCTAGATTGGTTTATTTCAGCTACTTTCATAGTATTATGTCCTATGGAATTCTACTATGGGGCAGGGCAGCAGATATAGAAACTATATTTATCTTACAGAAAAGAGCCATTCGTTCTATATATAATTTACGTGCTCGGGACTCACTAAGAGATCTCTTTAAGAATACTGATATCCTTACTGTACCATCACAGTATATATTTAATAATATTTTGCATGTACACAAAAACGCCGACTTACACACAAGAGTAGGAGATAGACACTGTTATGGCACAAGGAACAGAAATAGAATTGAAATGCCATTTTTCCGATTAGCTAAAGTTAAAAATTCATTTATGGGTCAAGGTATACGCTTTTACAATAGAATTCCTCATAATATTAAAGAGTTTAGTAGTTCTAAATTTAAAACTTATATAAAAAATGTACTAGTTCAGAGAGCGTACTACAGTATTCAGGAATATATGGACGATAAAAACCCATGGAGGGTTGTCGCGTAAAAACCACAGGACAGTTCTTTGGCATGTTATTACAATACTTATATGTTGTTACATATGTATTTTGTAAAATTGTAAAACTGACATGATTTAAAAGAGCAACTATGGAGTTTCTTGCCGGTTCTTCTCCGTAGATACTGCTTTCCGAATCGGTGGTAAATTTTAAAATATGTAATGACGTTTCAAAAGTGCTTCTAAAGAAGTCTAATTGAATAAATAAATGTTTGAGTTTGAGTTTGAAAGATATTTTTTTTTGATATTTCTCGATTTATTTTTAAAAATTTATTACGGCCATTTTACTCATTAGGTTGAGTACTTTCGATATCAGTTTAAAGTTTTTTGTTATCTGTAATACTTACGGAAAAATCGCTTGTGCACACTTAACGATTACACCCTGTATATAGGATCTGTTTCATTACTACACCCGCGGGACCTGGTACACACTGTACGTGCGGCATGTGAGTCGAGTGACGTCACACGTGCAACTAAGAGTTCTTACACACGAGTGGCAAGTTGTTAACGGCAGAGGCTACTTCAACCGTCGCCACGTGTCGACGGCAGTCGTCGACGTATTGACTGTTGCCGTCGACGTATCGACGACGAATTTGCCGTTCGTCTGTAAGAACGCTAAGGCTGCACGTACTGTGCATACGATAACCCCATGAGATAACACACCGCTAGGGCTACAGAGCGTATACTCATACGCACTATACATAAAACACTGTACCTACTTTTTAAAAAAAAATGAGTTTGAATTTAATATATACTAGCTTCCGCCCGCGAATCCGTCCGCGAGGATGTCGGTCTTCGCGTGGATGGTTTATTTCTCCATTTTGAGTAACTCTGACAATGACGTCATCTTTGGACCCAAATACGGCTAGGCCTATAATAATGCGCAACGTGTGTTCGCGGTTCTACAGAACAACGTCTATAGATAAAACTGAAAAATTAAGATAATTTTTTTTTCTACGTATTTTTCTAGAATAAAAAGTATCCTATTTTACGCCCAGGATAATAAGTTATAATTATACCAAATTTCATCCAAATCGAACCGTTAGTTTTCACGTGATGTCTTCACATACAGACAGACAAACAAATTTTTTTTTAATCACATATTTGGGTTTGGTATCGATCCAGTAACACCCCCTGCTATTTATTTTTTCAAAATTTTAAATGTACAGAATTAACTCTTCTACAGATTTATTATATGTATACCTACTAATATTATAAATGCGAAAGTAACTCTGTCTGTTACTTAATCACGCCTAAACTACTGAACCAATTTGCATGAAATTTGGTATGGAGATATTTTGATACCCGGTAAAGGACATAGGCTACCTTTTATTGCGAAATATGTACCACGGGCGAAGCCGGGGCGGACCACTAGTATGTATATAAGATGTATATCCTTGCCTACATTTAATAGTGGGGCACTATATCAATATACTATGTTCACAGTCCCCTGGTAATGACTCTAAAAACTTATAAATTATATGGTTAAAAAAAATTATCACGAGGCTAAAACTAGAGCATCATGAATGTCCAAAAAAAATACGTAAGTAACATTGAATTTTATCCATTTTCAGATACTTCAGTGACGTCTTCGTTCATGAAGTTTTATCACAAGGCGCAACTTCAAAGTGTCAAGTGTTAGTGTAAATTTAAGTGTATGTGTGTTGCAAAGTGTACAAGTGGTTAGCGGTGGCAAAAATTATAAACACTTATAATGAGTAGTAAACAATTTTATAGTGTAGTTTTATTAAAGAGCGTGCGTGCCGAGCACACGTGTCAAAAGTGAAACTTCTTTAAGAATCAAAGATACCTAAATCGTCGCCTTACACCATGACGTGACGGTATTACCATGACGCGACCTTGAGATTTTACTAACGCGCTGAAAGAAGTTTCACTTCAAAATTTAACCGACGTCGCAAAAAACGATGCGGTTTTCTTATTGTGTATTGTGCATCTATTTAAAGTTAATAGAATGTTTCTTCCATAGATTATTTGCTATAGTGTTGTATTTCGATTTAATTCGTGAAGGTACTTACGTACGTACTTTATACTAGTAGGACCACCTCCTTGGTGCAGTAGTTGACGCATGTGCGTAGAACCGAGGGGACCCGGGTTCGATTCCCGGTGGAGTCGAAGAAAAAGAATGTCTCGGTCTGGCAGGACACAGAAGGCTGATCACCTACTAGTCCCTAAAGAAAATCGATCAGTGAAACAGATGTGTGCATAATGCATCTGCCCCTTACCCCACTTGGGACATGGGACTTTACTTTTATTAGTATAGTCATGGAAAATATATGTGAAATATGTCTGCCCCTTACCCCACTAGGGGGATTTTTAAGTAAATGGCACAACTATGTAAGGCTGATATCTTAAATGCCACGAAATATTTAATTTTGCAAGCGATATGCATGCTTTGGTTCTAACAATTAAATTATGCAGTAAATATTCTAAATTATGCACTAAAAGTTATAAAAATTGATATTGCGATTTGCGAGTAATTATTCCACGATGGAAATGGTTTTTTAAGTTATTCTTTTGAACAAATTTTCAGTGTACAGTTGTGATTTTATTACATGTATAGATTATTTTAAAATCAATCTAAGCTTTGATTATAGTAATTTGTGTTTGTCATAGATATGAAATTATATTCATACATTGATGAATTTTATTTGTACACTATATTTTTAATTTTTATAAATTTATAAAGAAAAGAAAAAATTCGATCACTCAGCGGGACTCGAACCCGCATCCTTTCGCGCCAAACCGGGGCGGATGCCTAACCAACTTAGCCACTCGTGACCCGCCAGAGCGATCGAATTTATTCTATTCTTTCAGTTTTATGTGTCTAAGGGACACACCGCGCTATATTTTTATATATTTAGTTATTGTGTAATAGAAAACGGTAAAGTATTTTTCACTTTAATATATATACTTGAACAATCAGATCTTGGAACAAAGTATTTATAGCTTACCTAGTTATAAATGTATATATATAATATTTAATAACATAGTGATACATAATAAATCTACTTATTTAATAGATTTTCTTATTTAATAGTATTTAATAGATGATAGAGAAAGGCTGGAGCAGAATGAGCTCTTATTTCCAGTCAGTTTACGCCGTGCATTGAACTGACTGGCAAATTCATATAATACCATAATAATTAACCATGGCTGGTTATTGCGATCATAATATGAATTTGCCAGTCAGTTCAATTCACGGCGTAAACAGGAGCGGAGCAACGCGGGTAAAACCGCGGGTTACAGTTTAAACTATGATAGACCTGACTTTATTGTCCCGATAAGGATGCTCTTATGGATGGAGTATTGTCTGAAAATAATCATTTGCGTACCGGAAAGTCAATGTACATATTATAAAATAATTTTTGCTACGAATACATGAACGGTCAGGTCAGTTTCGTAAAACAATTGTGTAATTTTGTTTTTCTTGATGTGAAAAATAACAGTACATAAAAAGAGCGTGTGTGCCGAGCATACGTGTCAGAAGTGAAACATCTTTGGCAAGATGCAAAGATACCAAAGTCGTCGCTTTACTCTATGACGTATTGCTATGACGCGACCTTGAAATGTGACTATCAACGCGCCTAAAGAAGTTTCACTTCAAAAAACAGAAATTGATATATCACTTCAATTTATAAACATTCAAATGGTTTAGTATTAGAAAACTATAAAATAAGTATATTTTTAATAAAAATACTAGCGGTCCGCCCCGGCTTCGCCCGTGGTACCTACATGTTTAAACTATCCTATCTCTCAAGTTGTATCGAACTGCACATGGTGTGCGAATTTTATTATAATCGGTTAAGTGGTTTAGGAGTCCATTGAGGACAAACATTGTGACACGAGATTTATATATATTAAGATTAAGATTGTATTGGCTATCCTTGATAAGTGTACAGAGTTTTAATAAAATCTGGCCGTTTAAAGTTGGTCAAATTCGAGTATAAAGGAGTCGGTTACATACAAACATACAGGTGAAGGTAATAAAATTGTATTATTTCGCCGTTTACAAAAGCTCGGCATTTTGTAATATGTCGAGAATTCGTAATCAGAAATATTTCTTTTAGATAAGGAGGTGGGTTAGGTTAGGTTCGTGTTTTTAAAACTACACAGAAATAGCATACAATAGAAATAACTCCGTCGGCTAACGACTGTCTTTTTGTAGAATTCGGAAAAAGTAAATCCTCAACATTTTACAAAATGCCGAGCATTTGTAAACGGCGACATAATACAATTTGCCTGCGACATATATATTATGTTAAATTATTTGGCCTGACATTGTTTATGTATTTGTCCATTTCATATAAAAACAATCTGTTTTCCTCATGTTATATTTGACGAGTGATTCAGAATTTGTCTCAATAATATGCAAAAGGAAAATGTTTTGTTTTTATAGAATAAATATAATCTCTTGCATAGAATAAGTTTATAGATTTTTATGTGAACTAAAAGTACATTGTGTAATAGCTTACTAATCATCAGTATGTTGTATAATAAAATTTATTTATAAAATATAGTGTACCAGCTTTCCGCTCGCGTTTTGAAAGAAAAACCCGCATAGTTCCCGTTCCCGTGGGATTTCCGGGATGAAACCTATCCTATGTGTTAATCCAAGTTACCCTCTATATGTGTGCTAAATATCATTGTAATCGGTTCAGTAGTATTTGTGTGAAAGAGTAACAAACATACTTACATACACATACATCCATACTCGCAAACTTTCGCATTTATAATATTAAAATAAAACATATAAGTAATCACATTTTATTACTATTTATTTCAAATGGAATTTAATTTTTACATTACAATTTCGTATGTTTTAATATTTTGGAGAAATAAGAATAAATGGTAATTTCTGTGTATTCAAAAATTATTGTTGTGCTTCAAAAATTACTGTATCATAACATCTGATGTTGGACAACATACCTCCAAGAAATGACTGCATATTTTACTCCTGCAAGAACACATGAACAGTTATTTTACAACCATAACTCGAATAGTAAATGTTAAAAATATAATAAATAAATAAATATTTTAATAAAAATAAATATTTCGGGACTTTATTCACACACGGCACGATCTGATCCCATACTAAGCTTTCGCTCGAAACCAGATGGCTGATAAACATACATATATAATTTTAAATAAATACTTATATATAGATAACTAGCGGTCCGCCCCGGCTTCGCCCGTGGTACATATTTACGTTTTCTCTACATAAAAACTATCCTCGTACTTCAAGGAATATAATAAAAAAAGAATTATCGAAATCGGTTCAGCCGTTCTCGAGTTATGCGCTTACCAACACATTTTGCGATTCATTTTTATATATAAGAAGATTAACACCCAGACACAGTGCAAACATCTATGTTCATCACACAAATATTTGCCCCGGGTGGGAATCGAACCCACATCGAACAGGGTCACTACCAACCAAGCCAACCGGCCAGTCAATAATAAATTATATACTAAAACCTTCCTCTTGAATCACTCTATCTATTAAAAAAAATCGTTGCGTAGTTTTAAAGATTTAAGCATGCATAGGGACAGAGAAAGCGACTTTGTTTTATACTATGTAGTGATTCAAGTAATAGGATTTATCCATGTGCTCTACACTTTAAACAGTTTACTAAAATACTAAAATAACTTACGTTCCTTGGCCCTCATCATTAAAATCTCCACTCATGTTTTTGCATCTGTAGTAGGATACGCATATACCATTTTTATCATTATTTATGGTTACACAGGGTTTTCTATCTGCAAAAAAAATGGTCCAAAGTTATAATAAGTAAGTAGTCTATAAAGTTATAGAACGAATTTTTTAGGAAATATTCAAAGTGACAACTGAAGTGAAAGCGGTCTTATCGCTACAAGCGATGTCTGCCAGGCAACCCGGAAACAGGATAACATTTAATGTGGCGCAATACAATTTTGTTAAAAGAATTTTGCTAAGAAAAGAAAAAAATGATCATGAGGCGGGATTCGAATACGCGTCTTTCTCCTTCGGGACGCCTGACCGCAGACACCCGTGATTTCGCCAAAAATATGTATACAATATAAAAAAAACATACATATATTATGTAGGTATACATACACAATATCTTGTAATGTTATATGAGTAAAACAAATGTTAGTAGAGCTTAAGTTACTTTGAAACTGTTTCTACGTTACTTACAGCACCAAGCTGGGCAAATTTATAACAGCTAGAAAGCAACATTAGCTTTCCGCCCGCGGCATCGCCCGCGTTTTCAAAGAAAAACCCGCATAGTTCCCGTTCCCGTGGGATTTCTGGGATAAAACCTATCCTATGTGTTAATCCAAGTTACCCTCTATATGTGTGCTAAATTTCATTGTAATTGGTTTACTATAGTATTTGCGTGAAAGAGTATCAAACACACACATACACAACCTCACAAACTTTCGCATTTATAATACATACTAGTGGTCCGCCCCGGCTTCGCCCGTGGTACATATTTCGCAATAAAAGGTAGCCTATGTCCTTTCTCGGGTATCAAAATATCTCCATACCAAATTTCATGCAAATTGGTTCAGTAGTTTAGGCGTGATTGAGTAACAGACAGACAGACAGAGTTACTTTCGCATTTATAATATAAGTATGAATTAGTAGGATTAGTAGTATTTACCTATAGCAGCGGTTATAGCAGGTATGTTATTATAATACTGTTTGTTTGCTCACTACTAGAAGTTAGTGATCTCTATACATATTACTAGCTTTCCGCCCGCGGCTTCGCCCGCGTTTTCAGAGAAAACCCCGCATAGTTCCCTTTCCCGTGGGATTTCCGGGATAAAACCTATCCTATCTCTCAAGTTGGATCGAACTGCACATGGTGTGCGAATTTTATTATAATCGGTTAAGTGGTTTAGGAGTCCATTGAGGACAAACATTGTGACACGAGATTTATATATACATATTAAGATAATATCGCTAAATTAAAAGTTTTACTTTACCTTCAGAGATCATAGCACGATAGTAAATAATTGGGCTTGCATTTGACGCAAATATAACGAAATGTAACAAACATACAAGCAGTAAAGTTGTTTCCCTTTAAAAAAAAAAAACAAAAATAATTGGATACGTTGGTCGGTTTTCAGGATATTCAGCTGATTTAAATTTGAAAAGCTCTTAAATTTTGGGATGTTATAATCCTTTTAATATATTTTAATAATATTATGAAGCCGTAGAGTTTGTCTGTTTGTTTGAACGCGCTAATCTCAGAAACTATTGGTCCGATTTGAAAAAAATCTTTCGGTGTTAGATAGCCCATTTACCGAGTAAGGCTATTGGCTATCTATCATCACGCTAGGACCAACAGGAGCGGAGAAATGCGGGTAAAACCGCGGGGCACAGTTGGTTTATTATACTACTTATTTTAATATCGTAAATGAAGACATGTCTCAAATACATTATCTATTTATATAAATCTTACCTTATATTTAAAAGCATTTTAATAAATACGAAAATAATATTATATTCCACTTCAAAACACAATACTATTTGGCTAGGAAAATATTGAAACTGATGATAATGAGGAATGCCTGAAAGATAGTTTTAAGGAAAATTAAACAATGTGATAATAATAAATTAATAATGGCATTATTTGCTTATACTCCAGTCAGTCAAGACAATCAATCCATACTAATATTATAAATGCAAAAGTAACACTGTCTGTCTGTCTGTTACTCAATCACGACTAAACTACTGAACCAATTTGCATGAAATTTGGCATGGAGATATTTTGATACCCGAGAAAGGCTACCTTTTATTGCGAAATATGTACCACGGGCGAAGCCGGGGCGGACCTCTAGTTCACAATAATTCCAAAAGTTTTCAAACTTCGGTCAAGTGAATGGTAGGTACATTGGGATGACAATAAATCTCATTTTGCAACCTTGTCCGCAGTCCGGAACATTAAAATTGCAATTAAATTATTTTTTGCTGTATGGTCGTGAAAAAAATTCCAAAAGGCAACCAATCTCAGTGTACCGTTCACTTGACCGAAGTTTGAAAACTTTTGGAATTATTGTTATATTTTCGATTTCGAATGTCGATTCTGACTGATGTATTACATCCAACGTATTCGATTTAATTGAATACACTACAAATTAATAAATTTTTAACAAATAACTAATTCCCACACTATGAACTATCTTGCATTTTTATGCAATCTAACAGTTTCGTGAATGGGTGCCTTATTTTTTTAAATTAACTTTTTATCTGTGACAACTGCTGAATGTCAAAAATGACTTATCTATCTATCTGTGGTTTTAAACGAACTGTCAAATGTATGTATTAATCAAGAAGCTTATATCCTCAGAGGAATAATAGGTTTATTGCTCTGAGCTTATATCTAATACACTGGAGATTGCACTATGACCATTAACTTGTCACAAGAAAATATAACCTTGAATGACGTCAGTGTTGTTTTTTGTCTCTTTCTGTGGGTGACTACACTGGTTTGTATATTCAGGATTTTTCGAAATAAAAAAAACTAAAAATCATGGTCTATAAATAATAACGACATATATTTTTAACAGTATTTATATTATAATATTACTGGTCAACTTACATGAATAATTATCATCTTTATAGGTACATACCATTTTAATTGGTAGAGAATGATAGTTTTAAATAACGCTTGATAACTTTTGATCTCATACTACGATTTTTTAATTAAAATGAGTGCTATATACATTAAAACATCGTTTTGGTTACTCAAGCTTCAGTCTAAAACTTTTCAATATTCCAAAGGGAGAGTTGCATCGCTAGTGTTGATGTGTGGTAACGATATTACAGTTCTCAGAAATTCGTATGTCTTTCAGGAGCTGTACTTACGGTTACTAATGGTTTCATGGTGGTTAATTATAATATAATTAAAATTATTTTATCAGTTGAGACGCAGTAACAAGAATGTGGTAAATAAAAAGGTATAGCACTTTTCAAAAGGTATTTTTTTTCTGGACCGTAATCCTCAGGCTTAAAATGCAAATTGCATATTCTGGCATGTTGATAAATTTTACCCTTGATAGGCATTATGGACAGCCATTTATTGAAGTGAAACTTCTTTATCGGGGTTGGACAAAAATTTAGTGTAACATTTTTGCGTTACGCCGTACGCGTGACATTTTTGCGTTACGCCGTTCGCTTGACATTTTTGCGTTACGCCATACTCGTGACATTTTTAAGGTCATAAAGAAGTTTCACTTCTTACGTGTGTACTCTAGTACACGCATACATTTTTTTCTTTTTATTTCACTTTTGGAAAGCTGAAATACGTAAAACAAAAAAATATTAGGTTAAAAAGTATAAATTTCAATGTAAAAAAGAACAAACCACAATATGTGAGTGCAATACCGATGTCTTGTGTTGTTTCATTACTAGTATAAAAAATTTTAAAATGGTGTTCTAAATGTTCATCATAATATTGTTTAGCAATATATTATCGTCGCTATCCGTAAAAACCCATCATCATGGTTACCTTACTTGTTAAATTTGTTTGTTGAAAACTTGTTGAAAAATGATGAAAGTATTAGGAAAAGAACTTATTTAACACTAGCGACCCGCCCCGGCTTCGCACGGGTGCAATGCTGATACTAAATACCACGGACATATATCAAGATAGACTAAGCGAGTGTATGTACTTCCCGTGTCCAAACTACGATTATGAAACTTACTTGACGCTGGCCTACACTCAGTCCGCGCTTGCAGTTCGCCAAGGAAAGACGTGAAGCTGAATAAAGTAAAATGCCGAATTACGCCGTTATAAACTGTAGAAACTCCACAGCTGTGAGTGGCCGAGTTAGCAGAGATGTTTCCTTCCACCGGTAAGTAATTTTCTAATCGGAATATGCACTATTTATTTTAAAATCAAATAAAGAATATCTGTGGAAAACGATCGTGACAAACACGGATACCAAATCATACGAAATGATTCGGAATACATTGCGGCTTTTACTTGGCACGGTAAAGATCGCGTCGTATGATAACAAGCAATGAATAGCGTCTTCTCATTTTTCTGTTCTCATTTTTCTGTCCAATTTTGTGGTTAGTGATGTTCATTTGATGCAACAGTTCTCGATTCTAATCGATTTTATAATCGAACAGATAAATGATAATTTGAAGGAGCAATTTTTCAGAAAAAAAGGCATAGATTTTTTTTGTCATTTAATACGACTTGACCTAGAACTTTTAAGTATTTTAATACAAAGGTACTAAAAATAAATATTATGACATGGACGCCATTAGTTAAAGTGTCATCTTGGGAGTTTTTTAAGAAAACTCCTTATTGCTTAGACTATGTTTGTTTTTTCAGTTTTCCAAGTAACCCGAACATAAAAGGAAAATGGATCGATGCAACGGGACATAAAGATTGATTGATTGACAGTTTCATTACTTTCTTTCGATGGCCTCTCTAGTACGTAGTACATGGTAACTCAATGGGCATATGTAAGAAAAAGCTAAAACACATTAGTTTACTTGTTAGAATATTAAAAGGTTTAAATAACTTTATTTTATCATCCCTCTGTCTATGGTAATTATCATTTTTCTGTCTTGAATCGATTTAGTAATCGATTACGATTCATTTATTTGACTACCTCTTAGACATAGATCTAGTTTGATCTGATTTCTTTCGATTTACTTCGATGGGATAGGACGATACTAGAATCGCCGCGCGAGTGGCGGCCTAATCGATTTAGCGTAAAATGAAATTAACATCACTAAAAAGCGCTCGTGACGTCATAACGCGTCAAGGTCAGTACAAAAAATATGACACGCTTGGTTTTCATACAGATCGCGGTACTTGCGTTGTCTACTTATATATACATGTCTGTGCTAAATACACTACAGAAAAACTGTGAACGATGTATATAAAAACATAGCGGCCCGCTCCGACTTCGTATAGATAGCCTGGCGGCCGGCCGGTACCGCCGCAAACGCTACGTCCCGCAATTTTTAAATCTGTAATATCTTCGAAAATATTCACTTAAATCATACGGTGTAAAGGGCCATATAGATCTATATTAAACGAACAATGTATTCAAGGTATTTAATTGGTTAAGGATTAATGCTGTATTGGTTAAAATCGCATCGAAAATTAGCCATTATTTTTCGTAAAAAGTAAATGACAAAAAAATGTTATTGTGGGTTATCCATAAGAGATAGACATATACCATCGCGGACTTTTAGACCTTTTCAATGTGTATAATACTTAGTACATTATTTTGATAAAACTCGTAGGGTTCAGCCTGCGTTTGCAATGTAAGCGGAAAAAATGTAATTTTTTACGACATCACTTTAGAAACCTCAAAAATAACAGTACTTCTCCACTATTTAATGGATGTTATTATACATATAAACCTTCCTCTTGAATCACTCTATCTATTAAAAAAAACCGCATCAAAATCCGTTGCGTAGTTTCAAAGATTTAAGCGTACAAAGGGACATAGGGACATAAGGACATAGGGACAGGGAAATCGACTTTGTTTTATACTATGTAGTGATGATTGCTTAGTAAAATGATGATAAAGGAGAATGGGCATTTTACTATGGAAGTTGGGCCTGAACCCTTGAGTTGGATCAATACACATGAGATATTGTTTTTATAATAGATCATAACACATACATAACGGGAAAAATATATATAAAAAAATAATCAACCGGGTTTTTGTACAGTCACATCAAGTTTTATTTCTTTGTGTATAATTTTTTTGCAATAAATAACTGTTATAAGACAATGACAATATCTTTATGTTACTCCAATTCACTTTCACTTACAAATACGTACTAATCTTAAGCCTTATAATAACCGAAATACACTAATATTATGTTTTGTAACAGGTACCTATACCGTGTTTATTATAATTTAACGTAGTTAGACGTTTTTTGTGGTTAAACTCAGTCACTCCAGTGACATTTAGATTTATACTTACTTCACTCGAATTAAAAACACCGTTATTGTGCGCAAAATAATAGCCAAATAAATAAAACTTTTTGCCTTGACTGTACAAGAACCCGGTTGATTTATTTTTTTATTTTATTTTTTTCCTAAGGTATGTGTAATGATCTATCACAAAAACAATATTTCGTGTGTATTGGTCTTAGCCCAAGTTTCAGGCCCAATTTGCCCATTCTCCTTTGACGATTTTTGCCATTAAAATGATTCTAAACAGGTAAATGCATGAGTATTGAGGAATATTGTAAATAACGTAAATATACACTTGCCTGTGAAATTTAGGTGTCGTGACAGTTGGAGTGTCAGTTTAGGCTCCGTAAATTTTATATTTTAAAAAGTATTTTATCATAGCTAGAAAGTTCTAAATGTGTATTTGAGTGATAATCTAACCTACTATTTAATAACGAACCGTATAAAACTTTAATTTATATACTGCATTAGTGTAAAAACGTTAAAAAGTGCCCACAAAAGTGCCAACAGCTGTCAAACAGCCGATTTAAAATTCTCAACCGAACATCTGTAAGTGTGCTAAGTTATAAGTACGATTTGAAGTCATTTATACACAATTTATATACAAACGTTATTATCTGGGCCATCACGTTAATATATTACATAATTAATCGTCCTTCATCATAAATCGAAGCTTGAATAAACATGGCAAACAAATGCAACAGTTGTGGAAAGTTCTTCGGGGCGTCAGACAGCACAAAATGTAATAAATGCAATAAAACTTACCACAGGCAGTGTAATCATATAAGCCCGTTGTCCCGTAATAATAACAAGTGGATTTGCAAAATATGTACTACTAAAACAACCTCTAAAACTGTTGATGATACTCAGCCTGAAAGCCAAGAATCGGATAACTTTGAAGATGTCAACACCTCCCCACAGGGCTCAACATCTCTAATACAAGAGATCAAGCTTCTACGGTCCGAGTTATCCAGCTTCCGTTTAGAGATATCTCGTCTATCCACTCTGGTCTCCAATTTTGGCTCAAGGTTGGATAGTATAGAGGAACGCGTATCACATCTTGAATCTGGACCATGTATCGAGATCGGCCAGCAACAAGTTCAACAGAACCAGGAATCGATTGAGTCCCTAAAGGGAAAGCTGAACGACTCTGAACAAGAGAAACTACTATATGACGTTGAGATTACTGGTATACCTGAATCTAATGGAGAGAATCTACTGCACATCACTATCACCCTTGCACAAAAAATTGGTTTAACCCTAGATGAGCGAGATATAGCGAACGCACACCGGCGTGGGCCTAAGCGCCTGCCCGAGTCCAGCTCGCAACCACGTCCCATAATAGTACGTCTCACCCGTAGGCCCTTGCGTGATAAACTACTACACGCGGCGCGCGTGCGACGCAGTGCCGATACCAGCGGGACGGGGCTAAGCGGGGATCCATGCCGTTTCTACCTAAACGAACATCTTACATACGAAAACCGTAATCTTTTTTATCTCACACGGGAGAAGCTGGGACGCTCCAAAAAGTGGCGTTTTATATGGACTCGTGGGGGCCGAATTTACGCTAGGCAGGACAATAAATCGAAAGTTATCAATATACGTACGGAGGACGATTTGGATAAGGTTTTTCATATGTGAACTATTTTGATGTATGTTTTCTATCATTAATATCAATTTTTAATACAAGTCTAAGCTTTTATAGGTTTGTTAATTACTACCATAGTCTAATTATTGAATTTTTATTGTATAAACTTAACACAAAAGCTGAAATATCTTCTCTTAAACATGTTTATCGCTTACCCATATATAAATTTAATTGCACATACTATGTGACTCATGATCTGAGTTTAATTCTATTTTATGTTATAATTTCATTGTTTTCTATAAAAGTGTTATGTGGCAGTGATGTTTATTACTACCATAGTCTAAGTAATGTATTTTTATTGTATAAACTTAACACAAAAGCTAAAATAACTTCTCATATACATGTTTACCGCTTACCTAGATATAAATATAATTGCACATATTATGTGTCTTATTATCTAAGTTTAATTCTATTTTATGTTATAACTTCATTGTTTTCTTTAATAGTGTTATGTGGCAGTGATGTTTATTACTACCATAGTCTAATTTTTATTGTATTTTTACTGTATAAACTTAATACAAAAGCTAAAATTACTTCTCTTAAACATGTTTACTGCTTACTCAGATACAAATTTATTTGCACATATTATGTGACTCATTATCTAAGTTTAATTCTATTTTATGTTATAACTTCATTGTTTTCTTTAATAGTGTTATGTGGCAGTGATGTTTATTACTACCATAGTCTAATTATTGTATTTTTATTGTATAAACTCAACACAAAAGCTAAAATAACTTCTCTTAAACATGTTTACCGCTTACCTAGATATAAATATAATTGCACATATTATGTGTCTTATTATCTAAGTTTAATTCTATTTTATGTTATAATTTCATTGTTTTCTTTAATAGTGTTATGTGGCAGTGTTGTTGACTTTGACTCTAGTTTCCTCAGTAATAAAAGAAAAACAAGTTTTTGTATGCATGTCTGTATGGATACTCACATAAGGTAATGATTAATTTTTCCATAAAAATAATTTCCATAATATTTATATTCAATTTACACTTAGTGCATTTGTATCAAACTACACATTAAATATTATCTATTTTATAACATAATATCATATACGCATTTATTCTCTGCCTATCTATCATTATAATTATTAACATTGTATACACAATTTCATTTTATTTATTTATATTATATACATAATTACATACTGATATTATATCTACCTATATTACATGTTTTAACTGATGTATTTATTTATTAGTATCTATCATATTAATAGAAATATATCTTTCAAATATTATACTCATGTTAAATTTTCATTACTTATATGCAATTCTAGACTGAAACTCCAATAGTCACTTGGGGTCACTGAAAATCAGTGGTGGTAAGGTATTAATCACCTTGCCACCATAAACTGAGTTGGCTCCATTTGTCAGGTCACTCACTGCCTCATTACCAACTGTTTCTTAGGAATAAGCTTCTTTTTATTCTTATCATTTTTCTTTTATTTGTTTTTCCTTTGTAAATGTATATCATGGTGATGTGATTCTGACAATAAATGTGTTTATTATTATTATTATTATTATTAAATTATAGGCCAGAATTTGGTGTCCAAAAACTTCTGCAATTTTTCACAATGCAATACATTATTAATATTCGGAAAATATTTATTAAATACGCAACAATATTAACTTAAATATTCGAAGCGACGCAATTTTTTGACACTTATGTCATATTGTCAAAGTGAGAGTTGCTACAATTTTATTATGGTAACTAGGTACCCATAATCAGGGAATATCGCTTTTTAATAATTGGTTCAGATACTTATTTTATTTAGCATAAATAATAATTGTCTCATCCAACAAAATTGACTGCGAGTGCAGGTGATTAGTGCGAGTGCAGGCACGCTGCGAGTGAGGGGGAAGGGAGGGCGCGCGGGACGTGGCTACTCGCAGTCCACTCGCAAAAAAATAGAACACGCTTCTATTCACTTTACTACACAGCCTACTAAACACTCGCACTAAACAGTCGCTGTCCACACGTAGTACTACTCATCACCTGCACTCGCACTAATCAAAGTGTGAACCAGCCATAATATATAGTAATCTGTGCTTATCACAAATGTCTCGACTCTTCCTCTGAGCTCGACTCTTTAGCTGACATCTTGTATCTTTGGCTAGAAAATAGAAAATGTAGCTTGTTCAGCTTGTTGCTAGTTGCTACTTTATAAACGTGTGATTTTATGGAGGTTATTATGTAGTTCACATACAAAAGTATGGAGATATTCTCTAATTGTGCAAATTGGGAAAGATTTTCGACGCGATTGTAATAACAGTGTAAATTTGTGTATACAAAATCCTCGTGGTTTGTGTTGGGCTTATTTATATATTTAATTTAACTAGCGGCTTCGACCGTGGTACATGCTAACGTTTTCTCATCATAAGAACTATCCTCGTTCTTCAAGGAATATTAAAAAAAAAAAAAACGGAATCGGTTCAGCCGATCTCGTGTTTTGCCTTTAGCAACACATTTGGCGATTCATTTTTATTATATAGATTGTTGCCTCTGCATCTAGCTACGTTTTGTCATTCAGCTCAGTCTGAAATTTTCTAAGTACAACTGCAATACAATGGTATAGTTTGACATCGTTGTTCGTAATTATCTCAATTAAAATATATAAGAAAGTATTGTTTTTTCCGAATTCGGTCATCCATATTAATATTATGAATGCAGAAATCTGTTGTCTCTGATGATGCCTTCATGGCTTCCACTGCATTGAAAATTTAGAATAACACATTGTTCTTCTTAATCATATGGGTAAAATATATTGTTTTTCCTAAATTATTGAAACAATATTATGAATGCAGAAATCTGTTGTCCATCTGTGATGTCTTCATGGCTTTTACAGCATAACAATTTATAAGACAATTTGAAATAACAATTGTCATAGTAAAACTTTTTTTTTAGACATTGAAAAGTAAACTGTATAAAAACAATGTAAACTAACATAGTAATTAAGAAATAATACTTACAAGTGGACCTCTGATGTTCTATTAATAAATAAATTATTATTATTATTAAAAGAAAAGAGTTCAATAGGGAATGAAGGTTGTTGGATTTGTGTGTGTTCGTTGTCTATCTGTCTTTCTCCAGGCTGTATTACATAAAAGGTAATGCTTGATCAAGCATTTGTCTTCACAATACATTGATATGTATTCTTCAATCAGTTTTAACACACTTATTAGCTTCACCTGTATGTTTGTGTGTAACCGACCCCTCAAGACTTGATTTTGACCCACATTAAACGGACAGATTTGATTCAAACTTTGTTCTCATTAATGTACATTAACAATACAATTTGGATCTTAATTTGTTCATGGCAAGTGGGTATTAATTAAAAAAAATTGTTTTATCATTGTACTACATACCGCTTTGTTTGCGAGAAGCTTGACATAATTCAAAAATTGCAATTTTTAGATATGATGATTCAAAATGTTAAAAAATAAAAAAAGTGTATTACAGTATATATTGAAACATTGACTATGTTGAATCTTTTTCTTATTTATCAGTCTCAAATTGAGACTAAGAAAAAGATTTAATTATTAGTATATTATTATTTTAGTTTTACATTGAGACTCTCAATGTAAAACTAAAATGCAAGAAGTTTTATTATAACTTCAAGTTTTCAGCAAAAGGGTATTACTTGTGACGTTATTACAGATAAATAATTATAATTTCTTTGTATTATTAATACTTAAGTCTATATTGATAATAAGTATTTTATTCGGATGGGTTTTTATTAAGTCATTATTGATAACATTTATCTTTATCATCAGCCTCCTCGCCGAAATAGTCGTCAAATTTTTTTTAACAATGATAAATGTGCAGAAATTGCAAATACTACGTTCATCTTTGGCTGCACTTGGTTTTCAACAATAAACGTTTCAAGTGTTTCAAAACCATTTGAGCAAATTGCAAATACAAATTGAGTTCATTTAACTTCGAAAAAATATCCGCTTGGAATTTATGCTTTGGAAATTAGTGCTTCTCTATGAAGGCTACAGTGTGTCCACGAAGTATAGGGACTTTGTTCAAGAATTCTTGTAACCACGCTGCTTTGTTTCCCGCACAATGCCCGCGCACCGTCAGTACATATACCGACGCAGTTCTTCCACTGTCCTTTTCCTTTTATATGGGAATCAATTACGTTGAAAATTACCTCAGCTGTTCCACGAATAATTGGCTTGCAAAACAAAATGTCTTCATGCACGTCTTCTTGCCATATATAACGCACAAAAACAATTAATTGAGATAGGCCTTGCACGTCGGTAGACTCATCTAGTTGAAGAGCATAATATTTACTATTACTTAATTATTTACTGGATTAATTCATCTTCTGTCCATTCAGCCATTTTGTCAATTCTTCGCGCAACAGTAATATTCGATAGTGGTATGCGCTCGATTTCTTTTACTTCTTTTTCTCCAAACATCGCTCCAACAGCATCTTTAATCGATGGTAATACTAAGTCTTCGCCAATAGTATGAGGCTTACCTGCTCTAGCGATTCTGAAGCTAATGAGGTATGATGCATATACAGCATTTTCATTGATATTAATGAAATGAGAAACAATGTTTTTAGAAGACTTCATTTCTAACAATTTTTTTTTTGAAAAATGTCTTACTGGCTTGTTTATAGAATGGGAATGCTTTGTTTCACTCAGACACCTTTCCAATCGAGAAAATCATCATTGCTCATTACATTCACCCGAAAAGGTGTAGGTTTTGATCTAGCAACTTTTATTGCACTAATAAAGGCTTCAGGGGTGTACATTGGACCACTTCTGATTTGCTTTTTAACCTGTCTTTCGATGAGGGAATGTGCAGAGTCACCCTCGTTTTGGGTGTGTCCCTTAATTAAATATTTGTGAGTAATTGTTTTTATGTTCGGATAACGTTGCACAGCAAACATGTACATAGACAGCATCATTTTATTTTTTGGAAGTGAGGGAAGTTGTACAAGTATTGGGAACATTTCCAGCAAATCAATTACAAATTTTTATAATAATACACTGCCAAACTTGTTGTACAGTTCGAATTCAAAATATTTACTTATTTGCTCACTTCCAACAACAAAAATTTCAGCGAAACTGCCGACCCACCTTCTCAGATTCCCCGACGGGTAACGCATAGCACACGAAACAACGATATCCACGGAAACAACAGCAACAGCAGATCGCAGGAGCGGTCGAGGAACCCGGCAAAACCCATCAATCGGTGGAAGTGATAAATTCGTTGTTAAAGAGTACGTGCACAAACTCTCACCAAGGTTAATTATGAATTCTGACTCCATGTCAAAATGTCTATAGTATTTTCTTCTTTCTTTTGTACATGTCGACAAGTATTACCCCACATCCCTTCATCAATTTGACTTAAACGTTCATTTATGAGTTTCATTATTTCCCTCGCATTTTGGTCGACATTATGCGAAGCAATATAATTTTTTTAAATTCCCCACACATTTTCTATAGGGTTTAGTTCAGGATGATATGGTGGCAGTCGAAGAACTTTTATGCCATATGGCTGAAGTATGTCGTCAATCTTGAAACAGATATATTTTTCTTTATTTTTTTTAAATCAAATCATATAGTTCGATTTTTTTCATATCTTGATTAAAAGCCATGTTTTTTTTCTGTCAGCCATCTCACCATTTCTATTTTTTTGGAATTAGAATTTGGGGTTCTGTCATTGTTGTGGACTGTATATTTTGTTGGGGTTTGTGGTCAAAATAAACACCCTTCCTTCGACATACATATATTTTCCCTTTTTACACTATTACAATTTATACCTAATCACTATTACTTATTCACTACTAGTCTGGAATAAGAACTTGCTGGAACTGAACTCCAACGCTCGCGGGGTCTTCCACGCAGGCCTTCACAGGCCTCTTAAAAGGTGGTCCATCTTTGTTTCCCCATCCTTTGTTTTGCACATGATTGGTTAAGATGTAGCTCTCACCTGTATATACGATACACCAATTTTCTTGACGGTATCTGAGTAAATTTTTTAGGTAGGAAAATCGTAGTTTTTGGATGTCATGCCGCTCTATAATAACATGTCTGTTATCCACAGTTTTTCGCCATTTGTATGCCAACTTTAACAAAGCTGTACGCAGAGTCGAATATTATCTTCAACTTTAGCAAGGTTTTTTTTACCTAGCAAGGTAGGTAACTCGCGATGTTCTAAATGGTAATTTTGAATAGTAGAACGTATAACATCAACGTTAAAGTTGTCTAATTCTAACTTCTTTAAACGTTTTTTACGGTCTTTATGCGGAGGTTTAAGTTTAGAGTCAGATTCTTTTCCTTCAGCCAATATATTAGTAATTGTTATCTCTGATACCCCCACTGCCATTGCTGTTCTTTTCCGTACACTATTTAAATGTTCACTTAATTTCGATATTGAAAACTAGTTTAAATCTAGCTTAGGGCTAGTTTGTCTGTCAACACTTAAACTAGGTTGATGTATATAATTACTACTACATAAAACAAAGGTAGATCCAGGGTCTGATACCAAACATGTACCAGACTGGTTAATAATTTTACATGCTATTAACATAGCAAGTTATATCTTATATCTAAATGGCAGATACACTGTATTCTTTGTCAAACAAAAAGATTTTGTACAAGAATTTAAGTCACAATATATAAATGCATCACTATGATGATTTGTTTAGTTATACAATTTCAAGGTTATATTATAGATAAACCTATATTGATTTTGTGTCAAACCAGGCAAATATGGTAATGTACACAACATAAATTTGCATTTTGTCTCACTACAAATTTTTAACATTTTTTGAAATTCTATATCAATGTCATGTTTTTTTAAATTAAAATGGAGATATCCATATAATATAATAACAATACTATTTTCATTAAAACTGAAATTATCTAATGAATTCATGATATATGTAAATGAACTACTAGGAGTATTGTTAGACAATACAATAATTTCCTGCATGGAAAGTTGTTTCGTTTTACTAGATGAAATTGTTGCCGTTGATTGAATATTTTGTATATCACTGTAGTCAATAGTCTTATGGGGCGACGGTTGCTTATTGTCACTTATGGAACACTTAAATACATACTTATTGGTCAGAGACTCGAAGCGATCCATATTTTCATTGCTCCTTCCAACTTTATGACATTGGCGTTGTTATTACTGTTGCCCTCCATTCCGACCTTGTCCTTTCCCAACTAGGAACAAGTATATTTCGACGATTCTTCGATAATCAGTGCCCGCCCAAGCCAAGCACGCCGCCGCGAGATAACCTCACTTTCCTTCTCGAAGACTTTCCGCTGTCGCAACTCACGCCAATTTACAACAAGCAGGTGTGTACTGTGTGTGCCTGGGCCCATAACCAGAAGGAAGTTGGATTAAAATAAATGGTTTTAATATTACACGTTTATTATGCGCAGTGCAGTAGCCAAGATACAAAATTAACCAAAGACAGTTTTTTACTTTATGTCACATCTATTACATTGCCATATGTCAAAATAACACAGATAATATTCCATCATATTTAACATTAACTTTATTAAGTAATCTGCCTCTTGTATATGATCATTTATTTGTAATTGGGCAGCGGAATATTTTTGTTCGAGGACATGCAATGTAACATTTAACGAGTCTATTTTCTCCTTAAGTTCAGAAGTTTCTATTTCATATAACATTTTATAATGTTCTAGGTCCCTATGATATCTATCTAACTCTTTTACAAGACTGTTATTTTTATTTTGTAATTGTGTTACATCAGGGTTTCTCAAACTTTCAGCTCTACGAACCCCTGTTAAAATTTCCCGGTAACAGCGAACCCCAAACAACCCCGTCCTCCCTCCCAAGGAAAATAGTAAAATTGACTGTTAGAAGAAAATAAGGTTTTTATTTGAATAAAAGGTACCTAACATATTTATAAATTGCTTTTTAATTTTAATGTGATGGGTGTGCTCGTTTGCTGTCGCAAATGGATTCAATTTTTGGAGTAATTTTGGACAATTTTAACCTTTATTCTGACTCAGTATCAAGTCGATTTCTGTACTTAGTTTTTATCATAACCAGGTGTGAAAATCCACTCTCACATAAGAATGTTGTAGGAAAGGGTAAAAGGAAATTCACCGCTTTGCGTGAGAGTTCGGAATACTCTGCCTGTCTAGCTGCCCAAAAATCTATCAAAGACATCCTTTTTCAATCAGCTTGAAGAGTTTCATCGACGGACATTTCTAATAATGACTCCTGTTGTTTAATACTCAAACTAGTAATTATGCTCTCGTTCGTGACCGCAAACGGGTTACGAATCCAGGCATCTTTAGCATTATAAATAATAGGAAAATACCTTCTCATTTCGTCGCATTCATTAAAAAATGTAACAGTTACATTCTCAATGAATATCTATTTCTTATAACTGATTTTGCTCGCAAGTGGCCATTCCAGTAGCCTCCTTTTTATGGCCCGTGCCATAAAATTATATTATTTCTACTCTCACAGAGGAGGATTACATTTCTGCGGTTGGTATTGCGAACCTTAATTTCGCTTCAATTCGTGACGATATTTTATCACCGAATAGGTCTGAGTATGTGAAGTCTCGGACGCCCCATAGCTTCCATCCTTCCGGATAATTGTTCTCTATTATTTGAATGATCCTCGAGAAGAAACCTACTTCGTCTTGTGAGACAGGTCTAAGGTAAAATTCTCCCATAGTTGTAGACGCCATGGTGTGACAGTACAAGCAAAGAGTCACGTCAAATGGTTTTTGTTTACAGGTTCTTGCATCGCGTTGTAATATTCTGGTTGGGAGATATAATGTGTTCGATATGACCCAGCTAAGAATTGATGGCATTCGGATTTTGAGTTATTTACACCATTGAATTCTAGATGTCACTTGCTATATGCAATACTTAATACTTAATAGCATCAAGGTTGTAGACAACCTTACTGGCCGATTAAGGAAAGCTGGCATCTTCACAATAGGTACTCACACATATGCAATTTTACTATACAGTATGTTCAAAAATAAATGCGACTCTAGTTTAATTATTGTAGACTTGAATTGTAAAATGAGTGCGTTGTAGATAAATATAGTTATGAAGTAGTGAGTGATTGTAGATAAATATTTTTCTTTTTCTATGCTGATATCAATTAAGTGCTTTGTTTACAATTATCAATTATCGTGATTATCAACATCCATTTCTTCGATTCCTGACATTTCGTCGTACGATGACGTACGACATATTCATATTTTCAGATTCAGGATCGCTGTTGTTCGATCGCTGCTGTGGATTTGCCAATCGGTCAACTTGATTGACTTCTTTCTTCCAGTCGGCGGCGGTTATTGACTGAATCGCTTCACGGGTTAATCTCTCAATCTCTGTCTTATTTTGCCCCAATTTGAGGGCTGTCTATGAATAACAACACACTAAAAACTTAAACAGATAACAAAAAAAAAACTGAACAATCAACAAACAAGATTTAACAAAAAAAAGTTCAGCACACACTAGCGCTGCGAAACGTGCGAATGCGTCGATGCTGCGAACCGTACTAAGGCAAACGCGGTACCTGAAGTGGTGAGCGGGCAGGGAGGCCGCATTCCACCCGTGACCCGAGCGTCTAGTTGGCTTGGTGGCGAAGTAGATTTCACTTGCTTTAAGCAATACTTAATACTTAATAGCATCAAGGTTGTAGACAACTTTACTGCCGATTGGTGGGTCTTTCTATCCATCAACATGATGATAATCTTCCCTCTCTATTTTTCTATTTTTATATTGATATAGTTTGCGTGTTGGCGATATATTTCGAACATTAATTGGAAAGTTTTGGCTTGGTCGCGTAATAGATGTCACTTGCTTTAAGCAATACTTAATACTTAATAGCATCAAGGTTGTAGACAACTTTTCTGCCGCAAACTAGACGTGTGAACCATGGATTAGTGGGTCCCTCTTTCAATCATCATGATGATAATCTTCTCTCTCTGTTTTAATATTTTTATATTGAAATATTATGCGTATTCGCGATATATTTCGAACATTACTTGGAAGGTTTGATTCTGCATGTCACTGTTATAATATTGTTAGTTTATTTTATGTCCTGACATTTGGAATATACTCGTCTTTTTGTTTTGTTTGTCTTGTCTTCTTGTCTTTTTGTTACACGTGCACTCCGTTCGGTTGTTGCAAATGATTTGATTCTTGGGTTTATAAACTTAACGGTTTGCATTACTTGTAAATAATAATTCCAGGACGAAACATGAATTGTTTTTAACGGAAACAATATCTCGAATTTTCTTTTTGATATCTTTTGATGAAGCAGTATCGTCGTTACAATGAAAAAATTTATCCGATATATATGTACTTAAAGCGCTGAAGACTGACGATGCTAGCAGAGATATCTCAGTTTTCTGGCCCTTTTTTCTTTTAATAATTTCAATCTTCTATTTCCAATATTGCTTCTTGTTTGTAATGTGAGGTTGATTCTTCCTTTTATTTTAAAAGTTATTAAATGAAAACGAGAATACTGACTTGCAGTGAAAAATATAAAGTTTAATTAAAACGATTACATTATGTGCTGTTACAAGGTTACAAAAAAAGAGATTGACGTTAGGTTACATGATTAAGCAAATTTGTTTCACATTAACGTGAAGTTAGGCCAGAGTCCCACCGGTGTTGCCGCCACACCGCTGAACGACGTACGCTGCTCACTTCATAGATGTTGAACACTTCTGTTTAAAAAAAAACGCTTTTTATATCGACGTCATACAAATCTAATTAAAAATTAATGATATTTCAATTTTATATTAGAATTGACTGGGATTATACTCGAAAACATGAAGCATTTATGTTTTCGACAGCGAAAAGCATTTATTTTTACGTTATTTTTTATTCTTATAAATAAAAAAAATACATAAATTATTAATTGACACAACTTATCCAATTATTCTATTATTTAACTATGTACCTAATATTCGTCGAGTCGACATGCCTCCAACTTTATCCAATGAAGCTAATATCGCGTTAATTGCGGCTCGCGGATAGCCGGTTTTCCATTTTTCTAGTATAATTTCGAAAGCTTGTTGACGGGCATCTTTGTTACATACATAAGTCGTGAGATGAATCCCACAAACAGAGAAAATCTTTGTAGAGTTCTAAAATTTCTATTTTTAATCTTTTTTCAGTAATAGCCACGTCATCCGACGCCATCGCCATTGATGACGATCGACCGACGTCCGTTTTGTTTGTTATCACAAAAACGTTACTAATAAACGCTTTTTGACACTTCCCTGCTATACAGTTGTTATACAGGCTGTGTAGTTCGTACGCCAGCTTGTGTAACCCCTATTCAGTCGTGAGACCTTGTTTAACCCTTGTGTAACCTATAAAAGTATAAATAAAAAGTTCATTTATTTGCCTTCACCAAAGTGTGGCGTTTTAGTTATGGATTCAAGGAAGGGGCCTACAACAAGGCTCACATACACACAAGAAACACAGTGGAAAGGTGTTTTGGTGTGTGGAAGCAAAGATTCCGTTGTCTTCTGCATGGATTTAGTGTGTCATTAGAAAACATGAAACTCTTTATAGTTGCACTAGCTGTATTACATAATAATTGCAATCAAAATGGGTGAAAACGTTGATTTAATTGAGTTAGGAAATCCTTCTGTCAATGATCAACCTCGAGATGCAAGGGGTCGAGGTGATTCAAGAGGTGAGGCTGAGAAACAAGTATTCATCAACTCCTATTTTTGATCTCAATACATATTACATAATAATAAAGATTTAAATAAAAAACAGATTTATTCATCACTCATTTTTTATTAAATTTATTTTTTAATAATAAATTTCCAATTCCAAATTTTTTAATCTTAACTCGTGCTCTTGTCAAGCCCATTCGTGGGACTCCCTCATCTGCTCTATCTTTAATTTATACTCTTCTTCCACACATTGTATCAGCGCTTGGTTTCTGTGTTTTGTAGATTCATTAACCTGAAAAAAATTAAACAAGTCGAATTCGTTGAAAGTCAAGATAAAATACAGCAGTTACTCTGACACTGAATTTTATCATAGATCTTATATTACATATCATAGAAAGAAAAGTCTGCTCGAAGTACTTACCTCAGGTGGAAACTTTCTCTTTACTATTCTCTTGATGTTGTGTTTTCGGGGTTTGATTGTTTTTCTTAATGTCAGGAGATAACATTATTTCCTGTACCACATTATTGCAGCCCGGAACACTGTCTCCCGTTTCCAGGATGGGTGCTTCGTATGCACCTTTATCGTCCTGCAATCGAATACACATTAATTATGTGATTGTGCAACCTTTTATTAAATATTTGTCAAGTTTCAATTTACAAACAAATCATTACATATAATAAAACTATTCACAAGTGCAACTAAAATAAAATTATGGTTAGTGTTGTGGACTGTATATGTTAGGTATTATCTGAAAATTTAAGGTCACACTCCATCAGTGTTCCCACAGGTTTGCATGTCTCCATTCCAAATCGTTCCAGTACATTTTCTACGTTTTTAGTTTGATCTATGTAAATCCCATTTTCATCATATTGAATTCGACGATCAATATAGTAAGTAGTTTTTCCCAAGTCCTTCATTTTAAAAGGCTGCTGTGCATTTTGAGGTACGTTTGGTATCCTAAAATTTAATCTTTGTTGAGGGTTATTCTGTAAAAATTTGGTCACCGTAAAGTTAGGCGTTTGTTTCGGCACCGTTGTATTATAATGAATACGACTGCGTGATCGGTATTGCTCATGAAAATTAACCTCTTCTAAAACGATTTCTAAAGCCTGTTCCAATGTACTAGGTGATTTCAGTCTTACAATACGCACCATGCTTTCGGGCAAATTATTACCTTCGATATTAATAATGATCGAATATTCTGTATTCTATTACAAAGAGATAACTTTCGCCGGATTTAATTTTACAAGACTAATTTTTTTACAATCCTCACTACTCGGATCACCAAAATGTTGTTCTAATAATACCTTTAAAGCGGGCCAAGTATTAATGTCTTCGCGCTCGGAATGAAATTTCGCGCATTTCACGAAATGATCAATCATTTCATGAAAAGAGCAAATCCACGATATGGCCACGACATAAACACCATCAACTAATCTTGCCTCTCCAACCAGTTGATTACTGTTATAAATATAGCAACAAAAGGTTCATCTTTTCCAGCTATCGCTAATATATGTATGAGGGAATCGAAAGCACACGAATTTAATAATAAGACATCAATTCAATTTAAAGAAATGGGATTTCGTTTATTACCACTTTCAAGTATACCCAATTGTTTTTTGCTCTTAGTTTTAGCTGTACTAGGATTGTTAGAATCTATTGGACTTATGGTTTGAAATAAAATGTCAGGTGTTGGCTGAAAATGGAAACCCAGTGGTTTAGACTTACGATAATTCTCTGTTACATTTTCTTCTTTTTTAGTTAAATTTTTCAACTGATTATGTCAGTTTAAATGATTAGAGGAGGATACATAAATTACAATTTCCAAACAATAAAAAAAAAAATCTTTATTAACCAAAAAAGTAGAGCATTACACTATTACAGGAGATCGAAATTAGATGTGATGTGATGAACTTAACACTTCGTTTCATCCGGATGTCCCTTGACATCGCTGGGTTTGAGACCGAATTTCCACTTCCCTTATTCTATCGCGTTCTCTTCGCATTCAATGTAGTCTTTGTGTTGATGTATTTTTCTCCAAAATTTTTCTGCTTGGAAAAATTGTTGTGCTGCCTGGTATGTACGAGGGGAGGTCCAAAAGTTCGCGGAATGGAGGGGATGGAGTGGATAGGAGGTGGAGAGGGATAGGGTAGTTCGCTTATGTCATACTAATTGGGCACTCATAATTAGTATTATTATATTAGTATATATAAAATAAGTGACACGTCATGGCGGCAATATTAGGAGGCGGTCTAGGAGAATTATCAACAGGATATTATTTACTAAAGAATAACGTAAGTCATGATAATAATTTGAAGATATTTCTGCTAGAAGCTACAAATCAGTGTGGAGGATGGATAAATACCATTCGAACGAAAGACTATGTATTTGAACAAGGTCCGAGAACTAACACCCAAGGGTGTAATTGGTTTGAATACACTAAACATGATGCAGGATTTGGGTCTCAGTGAGCACATATCGCCAATAAAACCCGACCACCCTGCCGCGAGAAATGGATTGTTACTGGAGATGAAACATGGGTTCATCACTTTGAACCTGAATAAAAAACACGAGTCCATGCAAAGGCACAAAAAGGGTACACCAAAATTATCTTTTTTCTTTTTTTAATTCCGTGATAGGGATAGTTCCATCTGTTAAGTTAGTTTTTATGCGTCACCACGCATCATGGACATCACTTTTGTTTTAGTGTTGAGGCGACGAACTATTCCCAAACGCTGGTTTTCACAAAGAGTTAAACACTCGAATATCAGCTCGTTCGTCCACACCATCATGTACGTGTACGCGCATGCGCGGCCGCTGGTGAATTTGACCTGCGGCCGCCTTCGATCAATCTGTAGATCTGAGTAATAATTCTATTCCTACATTACTTTTTTCGTGTCAACAGTAGTGGTTTCATCGACGATTATTGAATAATGGCTGTCTCCGACTTCTTCCAATAATTCTACTATCTCAGTGATGAAAATTTGCTCCAATTCACACAATGTGTATTTGCGATGTGTTACGGGAGCCAACGAACCGCTGATGATGTTACTTAGATATACAGCAGTGTTGTTATAAAAGCGATACCTCAATTTAAATTCGTCATATGAGAACATTTCAAAGGGATTTCTTCTGTGTCTCAAGTTTCTTGGCACTGATATATTACTAAAACCGAATTTTCACATGAATCTTTTTTAATTAATGAATACTGTTATATTATAATTTTATTTATTAGATTTCATGGGTTTGTAGAATTTTATAACAAAAAAAAAAAAGAATTCATGTACATGTAAAGTTTACTTGAATAATAGTAATAGAATTTATAAGGTTTAGGTGGTTTATGTAAAAAAAAAAGACAAAATACTTAACCATAATTATCAAGAAATAATTATTTATTTAATTCCTTGAGTGCGATAAGTTTTTTATCTTTCGGATTTCTATTTCCTTACAATGTTTTTCTAATAATAATTTCTTCTCCAACTCAAATCTCTCTTCCATATGCTGGAGTTTCCTCATATAAATTTTTTCCTTACTCCATCAAGAGTTTCGTCTTCCTCATTATTTTCTTTCCTTCTGATTGATCTTATCTGTTGTGGTGCAATAGTCGAGGAAGCAGGCTCTTGTTGTATTCTAGACGCAACTCTTGTTGCTGCTTCATAAGTTCTTCCCTGGTTTTTTTGCAAGGAGGAATAATTGATGCTCATAGTCCGTATTTGATTTTCTACTGTAAGCACAGGAAATTTTATGACATTCTGTTTTCAATATTAGTGGAGAGGATCCATGAATGGGTCAAAATTTTATATTTTGGGGAACATATGTGAGATAAAGAAAAAACTTTGATCTAGGCTTCAAATATATTTATTTATCTTCAAAAAATAATAACTAATTATATCTTCTGTGATCAATTCAGCATAATATTCAAATAAGAAAATGTTTGATTATGTCCCTTCGTGACTGGGTGGTATTGAATGGGACAGTGCTAGTCATGAAAGGGACACGTTAATAATGTTCCAAATTCTTGATGATAAGTTACATAATACAACATAATTGTGCTATAAAGTATCATGAAAGTAATCTTACAAGATAAATGAGATCAAAATTACTTTTAGAGTGGAGTTTAAGTAATATAGGTATTAATGACATAAGCTACAAAAAAAATTAAAGACGCCTTTTACTCCACAATTTTCATTTGCCCATTTCTGGCAAAGTTTACATTGGAACCAGTCTTTCTTACTAGTTGAAAATTTCTGTTTACAGACGCTGCATATGTCCTCCTGTGTATTTGAAAGTTTTCTTAATTTTGTAGTGGTTCATTATCGCAATCAGAAAAATCCACACTGGAATCTAAATTCAAAATTGTGCGATCACTATCACTGGATGATTCAACGACTACCTTGGTCTTTTTCGTAGTTTTCTTCTGTAACTGTTTACTTATACTTACTTTTTTCTTTTTTATCTTAGCTGATAGTAAGTTCTTAAAAATATCTTTAACATGTGTCGTATCTGTATTGTCTTGCTTTTAAGCCAATAAGTTTGATAGGGATACTTCCAACAGTCTATCTTTTTCTGGAGTTGAGGTAATTATTTTTGTTGTAACTCTTCTTTTAGATTGTTTCAGTGGATTTTTGCGAGGCGGTGCTTTAGGAAACGGGTGAACCATTTCTGGACTGAGAAAAGTAGCAGCTGACGTCGATGGAACAGGATTATTATAAACGAAGTCAATGTCAGTTGTTAGCGATACAGTTTTATCAAGAGACATGTTATTCAATAAACAAAGCTTGGAAGCATTTAATAAATTACTTTTGAGCACAAAAATATTCAACGCTGTTTCGCCATTTTGTAACATTTGACAACTGAATGAAAGTTGCGTCAATAGTGTCTATGGACTGATATTGCCACAATGCAGAAATAAAAAAACCACCTATTTATTTCTAAACGAAAGTTATTGGATTCGTCCCATTAGAAACGTGTCCCTTTCATAGCACTTTCCCCCTACATACTTACGTTTTTTTTTAGTTTAGCCTTGAAATTATGGATAGGTTTTATTATTCGTGGATATTCAGGCTAAAAATAAAAAAAAATATATCAAATAATATAAATTTTATTTATAATACCTATGTAGGTATAACATAACTGATAAAATAATTATCTTTGCAAGTGTAGTGCTTTGTAATGAATTATTAGCAGCCTCCTTAGTAACTTCCTATAAATATATAAAATATAATTACTCAATCTCACAATTTAACAATATATATGTATAGCGCTGTTATCCCTTAAGGGTGCACTCACACACATCAGTCACCGTCACGGCACGTCACCGGACAGGATTAAAAAAAAATATGTATCAATAGTTCTAGTATGACTCTGTTCCCACACGACAGTCGCCGGCACGAAATCTATCAGTGACGTCCCCGGTCAGGCACGTCAAATAATCTTTCCATACATGTATCATACTTTTATCCCCACTCACCCGGTGCCGTCACGTCTCAGTTCAGTCAGCGTCGTGCTACCGTCAATTGCTACATGTTCTCTAGCGTGACACACGTCTAATCACTCACTAACCTGATGTATGTGTTCAATGATTCAGTCAAACCGGCGACGTGACTGACGGACAACATGACGGTGACTGGTGTTTGTGGATACGTACACAAACCGTCACCGATCAGTCATCGGTGACTTGACGGTGACTGATGTGTGTGAGTGCACCCTAATGGATATTCCAAATTAAGGAATAAAAGCAGTAGAAAATGTAAAAAATAAAAACCTGTTGGTCATATGTAGCATCGCTATCGAAAGGATTGTTATCAACTACAAATTCATTAGGCCGAGCTGCTATTAGCTCTTGATCTTCAGACGGAGGACTTGGTGGCGGAGGCCCACCGCCTGTCATGTTTCTTGCTTTTCGAAAATTATGGTCTGAAGTCTTAGCAAAATCGCAAAATCTCCGCGTTCAGATCAGTGTCCACTCGTTGCGTTTGCATGGGCTGTGCGGCCCCTATGATGGCCCTCAGTTCTCCCACCTCTTTTCAGAGGCCCTCGATTTCCGCCTGTAAGCGTGTTAGCAGCTTGCAGCTGCCGCGTCTCCTCCGATGCAGTTCGCTGTGCAAGAAGCACCACCGCTTCTTGAATCGTGTACGAAGCATCCTTAAGTGAACGTTTAAACGCCAGCCTTAGGTTGGACGATTTTGCACGCACCTGCTCGATGGCATCCAGGCTCTCCTCTATACGACGTCGGAGGGCTGCGGTGGAATCGTCGACAATACGTTCCAGATTCCCCAGCGCGAGAGGTACCGGCTCGAGAGGCTCGGGAGACCTGCGTTTCTTCGCTAGCCTCGAGCTCCGATTCCCTTCTAACGCGCGACAAGGCTTTCCTAGCGGCTGTCATATACGCTAAAGTCCTTCTTGCTGAAGCTGTACCCGCACAGACCCCAGCTGCTGCAGCCCCTCGCCCTTTGCCCCTTTTCGAGGCTTTCTTGGCCTGCCGTGTTCGGCCTTCTTCCGTGGAGGAGCCTGAGCAGCTCGCTCCAGAGGACCGCTTACGTTTTGCCCACAGTCGATCCTCCTCATATGACTGAACCGTCATGAGACTGTCTACGGACGTTGCCGTGGACAGTCCACTGGGTCCAGTCTTTCTCCTCCTGATTTCAACACGCCCCGTTTGAGTGCGCGCCTCCACCCCACGTTCTGTTTCGCTTCGTTTGCCAGTGTCGTGGATCGGTCCAGTAGCTTTTGGCACCGAGGAGGCCTGGGAACCCACCTCCTCAGTGTCGGTAACTTTGCGCAAGTTTTTGCCCTCCCCAGAATACGTGGGGCAGCCTGAGTTGGTCTCATTCTCCACTTTTGGTGGTACCCTCCTGGGGTAGTTCCTTTTTTAAACTTGCCTCCATCATCTCCTCCTTTCCCCTCCAGTTTGCAGTACGCCTGCCGGGTTAAACCCGCCAGCCGCTATCTAGGGCTGGGCCCTTTCGGGTCCACAGCGGCCTCATCGGCCCCAACCCCAGTACTAGGTGATGCTGCGCACATACCATCACCTAAGAGTATTATTTAGCTCCGGCCAGTGAGTCACTCGTTTAACACCACCCGGGGGGCACGTGTAGGGCTGGCCTAATATAATAAGGTGGTTAAAACCTACGGACGCGAGTGACGCCGCCAAACCAAAATTATAATGGGAAAAATTATTCAAGAAACTACAGGCAAAGAAAGGAGCTATTGAAACAAACCACTAATCATTTTATTAAAAAAACCTCATTTTGTTTTAATTATTGATTCTGATGCTTACAGGGCAGCTTTTTATATTTATTAGGTAAATACGTATACGTATAATACTGTGAAGTAAAATTACCTCAAAATAACATAAAAGTAAATTATAATATATTATAAAAATGTCAAAAGGCTCTTATGAAAACTCAGATGAGACTTTCATTCTACTATGGTTTTTAAATATTGAGTGTAGGAGCGAGCCAGTGCAATTCTACATATATACGTACTGTAAGTACAGTACAACAATACATTTTTAAGCAAACTAATATTTAACATATTATCTTCTTGAATTCCATGGTCTCTGTACTAATTGTTCTCTGGTAAGATCTTGTATAACCTCAACTATAGTATCGTCTCCTAAATCCTGAGACATATAATCACTTCCAGCATCAGAAGCCTGTATTTCGGGTCAGTGTAAGGCGTAAGCTCAGTGTATAATGATAAACAGAATAATTTATCATCATCTTCATTAGTTAGTTGTGCTGTTTGAAGCTGTTGTCTCGCGTGCAAACTTTTTTCTAAAATATCAACTATTTGTTTATTCTTTTAGTAATAGGGAACATAAAAGCTTAAAACTGCCAAAACCTACAACATTAATTTACATTTTCGTGTTGTTACTATACATTTTGGTTTCACGTGATATAGTGGACATTTATGGCTATATTACAACAGCGTTGTCCTTGATATCTATACCCATAATTGCACCATTTTTCATTTTTGTAAGATCACAACTGTTCAAGTGGCCCATTCTTCGATGCTGCTTCATAGTTCGGTATTCACAATGTCAGTTGTTGTATGCAAACAGCTGTGATTATTTTCACCATTAAGTTTATATAAACACCATCAACTAATCTTGCCTCTCCAACCAGTAGATTTATACTGTTATAACAAGGTTATAACTATAGTAACAATAGCAACAATAGAATCATCTTTTCCAGCTATCGCTAATATATGTATATGGGAATCGAAAGCACAAGTATTTAGTAGTAACTAATAAGACATCAATTACATTTAAATAAATGGGATTTCGTTTATTACCATTTTCAAGGATACCCAATTGTTTTTTTTTTTATATACAGGGTGTCCCAAAAGGTTACGTAGCTAGGAAGAGGGGTGATAGGGGTGGTCATGAGAGTCACCAGAAAAAAAAAATTGCTGTTATGCTATCGTCAATAACCCTTTTTCAAATTGAAATAAGAAAAACAATACATATCTAACCAATATTTTAAAGAAAATTAAGTTTTTGTCCAATCAAGGACTTAGTAATTACGATTTCACTCAACTTCCTCTAAGTGTACTGAAAAAAAAGTACTATGCAACTCCGGCGAGTAACTTAAAAAGTTAGGTAATTTTATTGCAATTCCAAAATGGTATAACACTTACTTGAAAAATTCTTATTAGGATATGTAAAGATAATTTTCGGGAACAATACCCCAGCAGAACAAAACATACCAATAAAACAATAGTCTCAAACTCGTACGCAAATAGTACATTTTTAAATGTCTATTCTGTTCCTTAAAACTTAAAAAGATAAATAATATTTTATTGCAATGGTTTTAATTGAAACTCAAAAATAAAACAAAATCGTAATTATTTATTTAAACAAAATGCTCGAAATGTCTACCACCAACATAAATACACGCCCTACATCGTTTTAAAAATGAGCGGGAGATATGGCGGCCAAATCTTCTATTGTTTATTGATTCCGCGGCCTCTGTAATCCTCGCCCTCAAGTCAGCCAAGTCCCTGATGGGTTTTCCGTAAACTTTTTCTTAAATAAACTTAAAAGGAATAATAATTGTAGACGAGAGTCTTTTAAAAAAAATTACAAAAACTTTTTTTTAAGTTATAATTTGTTCCAATTGTAAACTCAAACTCAAACATTTATTTATTCAATTAGACTTCTTCGAGAAGCACTTTTGAAACGTCAATACATATTTTTAACATTTGCTTGGAAAGGAGTGATTTTATAAGGGAAATTCTGAAATTGCGATGACTTAAATGCGATGAGTGATGATGATGGATAATGAAAGAATTTAGAACGGACACATTTAGCAAACGTCGGAACAATTTTTTTACCACACCCTGGTCCGTTTCCGCTCGACTGGGTACATGGATAATAGTTGGTCCTTTTTGTCCACCCCACCCATCATGATATTGTAATCCAATATCAGGATGGGTTTGGTGGAGCTTCCAATTCGGTGCTGGCCGTTGCCATGGTATGTAGAGATCATAGACACCCTATTAGAGTCTATCCATACCATGACATCGACTTCCCCTGCGGTGAGACCAGCAATTTGTCCTGGGCGCATAATTCGCTTGGTGAGACTGTGTAGGGCCTGCGGAACGTACTTACAATCGGTTCGTTTTATTTTTTTGTAATGGACAAGTCCGGTTTTGATTACAAAAGGTGGACAACTCCGGTTATGATTGAAAGAGTTATGGACATGTCCGGTTATGAAAGAAAACTAGATTCTATTATTGTATTTTTTTATTTAAAAATTATATGAACTCTCCCACATCTGGTTCGCAACAGTCACAATCGTCACTGTGGTCGTCGTCTTCGTCATTTATTTGACTTGTTTCAGCAATTGCCACTGGTGAGGTATGGAATATATTGTTTTTAAACCAATCAAGCTCTTGATTATCCATCCAATTATCTCCGAATTGTTTCTTTAAGAGTGTTTCAACATCTTTTTCTTGTTTGGTTTTAGTTCATTAACCATTGAAAATCTTTGTAGTAAACTCGGATGGGTTTTTGTCATTTTTAACAATGATACAGCATTTTCTGATGATTCATCTCCATAATAGGTGTTTAAGACTTTCACACCAAAGTTTACGTGATTTAAACGTGCAGTAGGATCTCTTCGTATGTTTGCAGTGCCTCGGCCACGTGCTCTGCCACGACTACGGCCCTGACTTCTTCGTGTTGATTGTTGAGATTGACTAGGAGTTTCTGTTTGGATGATGGTTGACTTTCTTTCTATTATTATTCTCTTTGCATCACGAATACTTTCCACTTTCTTGTAATAGTCTTCAAGGTTTTTGACGTTGTAAAGGTTCCAGTTTTCAGCTAAAATATGAACTTTGCCATGCTTTGCGTAAACCTCATGATATTTTTTTGGATCCAAAATGAAAGGCATCTTCCGCAAATCCTTTTCGACCCTCCCGACATTTTTCGTACTAACGGCAATTCTCCTTACGTTTTTGTCCGGTTTTGATTGGAGAAAAAATCCCTTAGAATTTTAATAAATTTCTAACAGGACAAGTCCGCTTTTGAACGAAATCATCATTTTTAACAATTTTTTTCTCTAAGATCGGACCGCTTTTGATACACAATACTCCGGGGTTCGATAGATATGAGCTTAAAGAGTGCAAAAAAATAAAAATAAAAAATTCGAGTACAGTGGACAAGTCCGCTTTTGTTCCCCAGCTCCTCAAATTGTCCATCCACAAAGTGTATCCTTTATTTTCAAGGCCTTGGACCATACGCATTACGATTGAGGGTGTTGAGGCCTCTAACGGATCTTCTGTAGGTTGTAGAGGGGCTTTTTTATGAGCGTGAACCTCAAACCGCCATAGGTAGCCGGTTTGAGATTCACAAATCTCATAAGTTTTCACCCCTCTACGTGCAGCTTTATTTGGAATAAGCTGGCTCATTTCGAGCCAACCTTTCCACATTAAAAGACTCTCGTCCAGAGCAATATTTTGAGACGGTGTATAAAGTTGCTGAAATTTTTCGTTCAAGTGCGACAGTATGTATGCGCATGTATGCGCTAAAACCAGGAGTGTAAAAAATATCAGGGGTGGAAGACCTGTAGTCCTCCATGCGGGTCTTAATTACAACCCCCATAGCCAAAATTATCCTAAAAAATGTGTACAATTCATTTGTATCGGTGTTCTTCCATCGAGAAATACGGCTTCTGGGACACATGAGGTTGTTATTCAGCATCTGGTCTGCCACCTGCTGAGCATATTTATTTGTCTCAGAGGCAATGTGTTCCATAATTTGAACATCCCATATGTCCATAAAAATGTCATACGGGTCGTCATGAAATGTTGTTGGACCAACATTATTTACCGAAAACGTTTCCCGTCTCAATCCAGGGGGCATTGGCGAATTCGGAAACTCTTTCCAGTCAAAATCATACCAGCGCCAAGGCTGTTCCGTCGCCGTTAGAGGTACATCAGGCACTGGGTCAGCGACAGACACTGGGTCAGCGACAGACACTGGGTCAGCGATAGGCACTGGGTCATCAGTGGGTGCATATTCTTCGGCAGTATCCTCATCCTGGTCCAAGGGTGTCTCCATGGTGCTCTGAAGCACCCTTGGAATACCACGAAACACGCCTATCTCTTCGTCGTCGTCGCTCTCGTCGGAGTCTTCTTCGCTTCCTGTAACAAATGATTAAAAACCTGGTAAAAATCAGTAGCTAGGCTACGGCCCTAAACCAAACATAAGCGGGTTCTTACCGTAATTGATTACTGCACTTAAGTGCACTGCGTCGCCCATAGGCACCAGCAATGCCGGGGACATTGTCAGTGCGTTGCCGGCCTTTAAGGTAGGAGTACGCTCTTTTCTTGAAGGTCCCTAAGTCGTAACCGTTTGGAAACACCGCATGAGGAAGCTTGCTCTTTTGCTTTTTGCTCTTAGTTTTAGATGTAATAATATAGAAACGTATCTTATTGTACCGTCCCGATTGATATTTAGCTACCTCATCGCGTTCGTTATTTCTTAGTGCAAATGACGCTTGGTCACTACCTTTGTTAATATATTTACATATTATATACTTAATAGATTCAATACTCTTGAACATTCCAACATTTATATGTGCTCCGAAAGCTCTAGATAATACTGGAGAATATGGCGAGTGTATTATGAGTTTTAACGATTTCATATAGTACAGGATCTACATTCGGGTCAGGAAATTCAGCACTAATTACATGATCTACATCACGAGGCCGAATTTTGTCTTTCAACCAAATTAAAATGTGAGCGTGTGGTAGCCCTCTTTTTTGCCACTAATTATATTTAACGCGCCCGAGAGTCCCAAAAAAAAAACAATTTTCAAAATTAGTTTATTGAAAAAAAAAAATACAAATTAAAATCAAACATTAAAATTACGTTAAATATATATGGACTTGCTCGAGGTTAGAAGCTAAGTAAGGTGGAGTCCACAGCGGTGATCCAATTTCGAAGTCAATGCGAAGTCAGCAAAATGTTTCCCTGAATGTTACCGATGAGTATGTTATACGCAGAGGCGACCATAAAATATACCAAAGATTATGTAATGGTATAGAGGCGATATTAACTTGTAGATTTTACTATCTTGAATCTTCTAAGTGTATCTTCGGATGATAGGCTTGGTGGTATATAACACACTCGACTGGTATATACGTACAAATCAGAGATAGTTGAGAGTTGATGAATATGTACTAACTTTTTACAAATACAATTATTAATTCCAGGCGATAAATTCACACAGCTCAATATTTTTTGTAGAGATCTTTTAGACGGTAATGCAAATAGTTTCTCCAATAAAGCGTAACCTTTCTGGCTCTATTTTAATATTGTACGACACATTATCTTCTCGTTCATGTTGTAACTCTTGGTTTTTTGCCACTTTGGCTTAATTGCAGTTTCGTAAATGCAGCTGTTTTTGTATTTTTTTGTATTGCTGCTGGTTCTGGCAGTTTAATAGATTCAATACTCTTGAACATTTCAACATTTATATGTGCTCCGAAAGCAAATTATGAGTTCTAACGATTTCATATACTACAGGATTTCATATACTACATTTGGATCAGGAAATTCAGCACTAATTACATGATCTACATCATGAGGCCGAATTTTGTCTCATTAAAATGTGTTCAACCAAATTAAAATGTGAGCGTGTGGTAGCCCTCTTTTTTGCCACTCGACTGGTATATACGTACAAATCAGGGATAGTTGAGAGTTGATGAATATGTACATCTACGCGACGCTATGCAACAGGATGACAATCGCTTCCCTATCACACAATAAAACAAGTTAATTATTATTAAAAAAACAAAATACCCGACTGCACACTAAAAAAAGAGCTATATTAATTACTCCGTGATTGAAATGAATCTAATGATACCGCATACATATTTTTTTAAAGGGAAATTTAGAAAAAATATTATTATGTCTTTATCCCGTGGGACTTTTAGGATAAAATGTATCCTATGACACTCCCGTAATCAAGACAAATCTAACGATACCTCATACATCAAAACCCATCAAGCCGTTTAGGCTACAGGTGGTCACAAAGGAAAAGACATACATACATACTTACATACACTCGAAAAACATTACCCTCCTTCTTTGGCAGTCGGGTAAAAAAAAACAGGATGACAATCCCGATAATTTGGGCCGTTTGGTTATCTTACCATCTTTTACCGGCGGCCCGCGTTACATGCATGAGCGAACGCAAGATGCTTTTTGTTATGTAAGGAACACTGATTTATAGCTAAATGATGGCAATTGTCATTTATTTCAGTATCTTGATCACGTGAGATGTTCCTGAAAAAGTCCTCAGAGAGGTGCTCCTTATATTTTCCCATAACTGCGAAGTCAGTTTCAACAAGTGGCATCTTGCAGGTTGAACACTGTATTTGTGCATGTGCATGATCAGAAACCAATAACTAACTGTGGAAAAACAAACCTGGGTTCAGAGCAACTTCATCAAATATAGAGCATATTATTATATAGAACATATTATATTTTTTTCTTCGGGTAACTTTTTAGCACATTTTTCCAAATGTTTAATTATACAATTATTGATATCAGGCGATAAATTCATACAGCTTAATATTTAAATAAATAAATTATTTTTTTCTAGAGATCTTTTAGATGGTAATGCAAATAGTGTGCGTGATAACGAATATTAAAAGTGTCGTAGGTGGGCCAAATGCATACAGATAGTGGGACCAGTAGGCCGCAAAACTCAAACATTAAGAAATAAAACAAAATGCGATGGAAGTACGAAATGAGTATTTTTAATAATAAAATTTAAAACAAGTTACATAACAACTTCTTTCCAGAAATTTGACATCTTTTTTGTTTAATTAAATTGTCTATTTGAGGAGTAATTTTATCAGCGGAAATCAATTTTAAAACTGAACCCAAGTGTGCATTGGTCAATCGTGATCTTGCGGGAGATTTGTTTCCTTTCACGAGGGGACACTTTTAGGTGCTTCCAAACATTGATATAATTTTACAAGCAAATTTCCGTATTTCTTGGTACACAGCAGGTAAGAACTTAATGCGACAAATTATCAACTTCCAACTGTTTTTCCCACAGCATCAACTTGCATTTGAAGGCTTTCACTTGATTATACATATCTGTTATCATTTGAAGTGGTCCTTTTAATTTAGTGTTTAATTCCGACAAGTGTTTCGTTTGTGTATTTACCATAAAGGAGAGATCTTGTAGAAAAGATTTGTCGGATAGTCAGTTGACATCCTGTCCTTTCACTTCCATGAACAGAATGAACATATGAAGTGCATTTTCCGACTTGTAAGTATTTTAAGGAAAGCACAAGTGACCCTATTTCGTACAAAAAATATACAGGGAAAATCAAAAGCCTTCAAGAAGAATTCGAAAGGCGCTTTCAAGACTTTAAACTGCAAGAAGACCATTTTTCGTTGTATACAGGTTTTTTCTCTGTAGATGTCGAAAAAGTTGTAGTAGTAGTTGTAGAAAATGAAGTACCCGTTCATTTGCAGATGGAAGTCGTTGAAATTCAGTGTCAGACCCATTTAAAACAAAAAATTGACAGTGTTGGTGCACAGTGTTAGACCCGGTCTAACTTTAAACCTAGTTTTGTAATAAGGTAGAAAGTGTATGACACCTTTGTTTGTAATAAGTAATTTAAGGTCTGAAATATTTTGTTAAAGCTAGTTTTGATGTGAGTTTTATTAACATCCATATGTTGTTCATATTGATTTAGAAAACTCACATTAAAACAGTCAAGCGCTGTCATTATCGTTCTTTTTCAATGCACTTTCCAGGCAGTGGAGGTGAAATAATCCTTTATAATGATCGCCAACAAGCATTACAAAACAGTACTTTACCATCTGTTGTCAGCGATTGATTTGGGAAATCTTCTAGTTATAACATTTCTATTTACAAACTCAAACTCAAACAAACTCAAACATTCATTTATTCAATTAGACTACTATTTAGTAGCACTTTCGAATCGTCATTACATAGTATTTTTAACATTTACCACCGATTCGGAAAGCAGTTTAAACAATTTAAACAATTTAAACAATTTATTTATTGTTCAGCATGGCGGTGTGGTCACAATCATTTGGAACTTCCCTTTTAAGTCATATAGACCTGTAGTAGGGAAGTTCCCTCTTCCTTACTGAAATATAGCTACATGCTAACAATACAACACAAAAATTATTTAATTTATATGGTACTAAGTAATCTTATATATAAAAATGAATCGCAAAATGTGTTGGTAAGCGCATAACTCGAGAACGGCTGAACCGATTTCGATAATTCTTTTTTTAATATATTCCTTGAAGTACGAGGATGGTTCTTATGTAGAGAAAACGTAAATATTATGTACCACGGGCGAAGCCGGGGCGGACCGCTAGTAATAAATATATTATATAAGTAATAAGTAAATAAATACAATAAATAAAATCAGAATATTTTATATTAAGATATACAATATACATACATATATATAAATAAAATACATATATATACAGATATATAAATAAAATAGAATAATTTATATAAACAAAATCATGTTAATTTTATTATTATTATATTTTTTTTTTTTTTTTTTTTACAATAGCAAATCTTCCGCATCATCATAAGTGATAGTTTTGAGCCATTTATGCACTGTTTTTTTACAGTCTGCAAAGGACATTGTGTAGAAATTTAGAGTTCTATTCATTTTGTTATATAATTTAATTGATTGCGAATAAAATTGTCTGGAGGCAAATAGTGTTTTATTATTTATTTGTGGTAGAACGGAGAATGGTATTCTTTTTTTTAGAATGTTTGGGTCGACTTTTATGTTTTTATGAGTTTTAAGTATACATTGCTGAATATATAGTTTTCTTACCGTAAGGACACCGCAGTATCTATGGAGAAGAATCGGCAAGAAACTCCATAGTTGCTCTTTTAAATAATGTCAATAAATTAACATAATATGTAACTTATATCTAACTACATAATATACCAAAGAACTGTCCTGTGGTTTTTACGCGACAACCCTCCATGGGTCTTTATCGTCCATATATTCCTGAATACTGTAGTACGCTCTCTGAACTAGTACATTTTTTATGTAAGTTTTAAATTTAGAACTACTAAACTCTTTAATATTGTGAGGAATTCTATTGTATAAGCGTATACCTTGACCCATAAATGAATTTTTAACTTTAGCTAATCGGAAAAATGGCATTTCAATTCTATTCTTGTTCCTTGTGCCATAATCGTGTCTATCTCCTACTCTTGTGTGTAAGTCAGAGCTTTTGTGTACATGCAAAATATTATTAAATATATACTGTGATGGTACAGTAAGGATACCAGTATTCTTAAAATGATCTCTTAGTGAGTCCCGAGCACGTAAATTATATATAGAGCGAATGGCTCTTTTCTGTAAATACATAAAATAAGGCATTTTTATTATTATATTCTTTCAAGATTGTGAATATGTGTATGGTTTCTTCGGTGGGTCTTTCTGGCAAAAATCATTTTTGGCAGTCTGAGCAGTTATTATTTCTAATTTTTTTTTTTAATATAAACCCACACACATATGCACAAGCTTGCCCTTCCGATGTCACCAAGTCCACTGCTTCGACTGCATCAGCCAGTAACGGTTCAATATTGTCCGTATCAATGATTTCACTCACATTTTCGGCCACATTTGCGGTTTGGGTTTTAATAAAACTTGAAAAATTATCAGCTAATGTAGCTGAGTCATATTCACAATTTTTTCTTTGCCCTGTGTGCCGCAAATTTGAAATTATCGCCTTTTTGATGCCGGACACAAATTGTTCGATTGTTGGGTTGTTGTTGCAACCACAAGTTGTACCTGATGCAGCCGAATAAGTTTTCTAAAACGTCTTGGTTTAAGCGACGTGTGGGAAGGTTGTTCACACCTAATTTTCGTAAAATTTTCCACAAACTTTCTATGCAATTTAAAGTTTGAATCCATCCATCTTGAGATGAAGGATTTGTTTTACTCCTCACATATTTCATTGATGAAATAAATTGCCTAATCTCGCTGAACAGCTGCAAATGAGGACTTCTTGCTGAAAAGTTTGTGGAGTATTTTTTTCATCTGCGCAAGTCCTTGCTGTGCGCATTAAAAGCATAAAAGAGCTCGTCCAATTTTTTCAAAAACGTTGCAGTCGCATAGGCTTTCCCTTGAAGGTCACCTGTGAAAATAAAGTGGAGTAGCATCTAAACTATAAGTAATTATATTTAACGGTCGTTAGTAAAATTGTACTATAAAAACAGATACATTTTAAATTTAAAATCTTTATTTTGTGAAATACGAGATGTATTAGTGCGTGAATTTTGTTGTTGTTCGTAATCCGTATCATCCGTATCAGTTTTATTCAACATTTGAGATAATTCTTCCTCAGCTTCTTCAAAAGTTTTGTAATGATTGCGTTTTAATGTACAGTTGTAGGTGTTTCAGTCTAGCTGTGGTAGGATTGCAGGGTTCTTGCAAAGAAGCTCGCCATTTTTTTGGCTAGTATAATTTTCCTTGGTTCTCCCAAGAAGCGGGCACTATTGATAATTCAACCCGGCCTTTTTTACGAGTCGAAACGATTTTGAACAAAAAAATTTCTATAACAAGAAACAACATTTTCTATAACTCTGCTACAAAAGCTGTATACCATAAGTTCTCCTTTATTGTCCTTCCATTTTACGATGCTCAAGGTGTTGTCCCTGTTGACAATCTTTTCATCTTCTCCTCTATTCATCCTGGTATCTTTCTTGAATTCGTACAGCGTCTTCTTTTTGGTATTAAATCTATTAGCCATCAGAGTTCCAGTTCCTTCTATTTTTCTTTTAACTAACTCTTCCATTAAAGGTAATGAAGAAAAATACCGATCGAAGTAAAGGAAACTTCCTTCTGGGAGTGTAATGGCCAAGCGTAATACAAAAGAAGCACCGACGCCAAATTTATCTGAATCAGGTAAGTTCGTAGTGGAGCCTTGATATATTTCAAAGTCTAGAACTTGTCCTTTGGAAGTAGTTACCACATAATTCTTCAATCCTGCTGGACGAGGTTTGTTTTTAACGGCTACAAATCGCATCGACCTTCAAACGGTATCATTTGCTCGTCGATGGAATAGTTACCAGCATCTCTTAGCATCTGTTTCGGACGGCATCAATAACAGGTTGCACCCTCCACAACCTATTTTTGGCTTGTTCTTCAGCCTGATTCACCGCTGCAACATCTACACAATGCAGTTTTGTTCTGAAGAGAAAAAACCGTTCCCTAGACATTCGCAATCGGGTCATACCTGTATTTTTAACTCCAAATCATCTTCAGTCTTGGAAATTTTATACACCCAACTTTGGCATGTATTCCGAAAAACATCTACATATCCAGTAAAGAACAAGGAGGTTTCATTTGTATATCAGTAGTCAAAGCCATCTCTTTCATGAGCTCGACACTGCAATAGCGCTCAAAATATTCATATGGGATAAGAATTTCAACTGGTTCACGAATGGCACCGTCTGGAAGAGTTTTACTATTAAAGGGCTTCTTCTGCCATGATGCTAGTGCACTCAGAGGCAAGTTATCTTCAGCAAGGTCTTCATCGTCATCAGAAGAGGAACCTTCATAGTCGGGATTTTCTTGAATAAAGTCATTGAGCATCTCTGCAATGTATAATTAAAAAAAAGCGAATAATCATGAGGAACTCAAACTCATGAGGTAGGGTAGGGCCCACGTCGACAAAATGAAAAAAAAAAAAGCTTTTTTTTAAATTAGATTTCATTCCTGTCCGCCACTAAAAAGCGAACGTGTGGACATTACAAAAGTACAATTCAGTTCAACAACCTAGATAGGTAGAAGTTAGCCCACACATAAATTTGGCGATGCGCGCACGCACACAAGTGCATTGATTCTCAATAAGCTTATCGCGTGTTTACGATTTAGGAAATTTTTAAGACATTTTCAAATGAATTCTATTATTATTTTATTTTTTTATTCGACAATAATATTTCAAATGTACCTTTGGTTTAATATCTAGATCTTAATTTTAAATTTTGGCTGGTCATTGAACCTAACTAACTAACCCTGTATAACGACAAACTCTTCGATCACCTCTTTCTCCGCTATTTCAGTTTCTATTTCTTCGCTTTCCGGCGGCATTTTATCTAACAAGTTTCGTGTCGACGGTGTCAACGTAATATCAACTTCATCTTTATTCTTATTTTCCTTGTCTTAAGTTTCTTCTTGTTCTTTGAACCTTGTGGACGGCCTCTTTTAGCAGAAACCTTTGATTTTGCATACATATTAGCTTCTTTTTTATTCCTATAGTATGCTTCGACTTCTTCGACTGAAACGCCACCAAGCATTGAAAAATCGGCCCTAAAACTTATTAATTTAAACTTATTAATTTTAATTATAAACTTATTAACGTAATGTCTACATTTGAATTTTACAATCGATTTTGTAAAATTCGAAAATTAATTCGTGATGAATTAATATTTAAACTTATTAATGTTTTATCTACGTAATATCTATAAGGTGGAGTCTTGTAATTGCAACTAAAAATATTGGAGTCATTACTTCATCTCTAGATAATTCTATAAATATACGGAAAAAAATATTTCTTAAAAATTTGTGAATAAGTAAATTTAATGCGGATATTATTTCACCGTCATAATCACGGAAAACTGTGAAGAATAAAAAAGTATTTCCAAAAGTTCTTAAAAAGACAGCAATAGTTGCAATTACCCGTCCTGGCGGGTAATTGCAACTAATTGCTTGTTTTACTTATTTTTCTATGTGTGTTTTCTGTGCGTGTATTTTAATAACAAGCTTTGAAAAATATTCATAGGATTATGATATCTAGGCTCTTGAAATAAAGACCAATTTCGCAAAAAAATACTTTTTAGCTGTGGGGCGGGATATTGCAACTATTTTCTCAAAAATAGTGATGGGAACCTTATCGTAATTTTATCGACTGCCATGGTAGCAGAATTAAAACTCATATACTGTTTTATATATATTTTAATTAGAATATATCTAATCACATAACAAATTCTTAATTTATTTAAATTAACGAAACATTTTAAACACAGTAGGTACTTAACAATTATTTAGTAATGAAAAAGTCTGTTTTTACTCTTATTTCTAAATTCTACACTATTTTTTAACTTTATTTGAAACACACTAAAAGCCTTTTAGTTATCAAACAGTCTTATTTTACTCTTCCTTTGAACTCTTTACTATTTTACCTAGCTTCATTTTAATTAATTAGAATAATTAAATCTCAATCAGAATACCTACCTAATCAAATTTCCCAACAGAAGAACTCCAAGTACTTGTTTACTTACATTCAAATATCTCTACCTTATAAGGAAAGATTACCATGTCTTCTTCATTTATCACAGCATCGGTTAATCATGAGATCACATCTTCTTTTTCTATAATGGAAATATATCAATAAGTCACTGAGTAACAATCATCGAAAAATAGCAATCAGGCGTTTTATAATTTAAGTTTAATATCTTTGGGTTGTATCGACATATTTATGTCCACTGTCACATCACTAACATTTTCATACTTCATACAAAAACTGTCAGATAATTGCAACTAACCTAAAAATAAAAAAAATAGTTGCATTAATAAGACTTTTCATATTTGGCCTGGTAAATGTAACTGCACAGAAAATTCGGAGTAGAAGCATCGTAGAATAAAACAAGCACGTACAAAACGACTTACCGTGGTTGATTAATACACTCCTTGTAACAAGTGATAACTGCGTTAAAAACAACCGACTTCAAACTTGCACTTGCAACATTTACAAATACAGACAAAAATGCTCATAAAATAAAAACTACTGGGCCTATCCGAATAAAATTTTTATGGGACCAATTCGACACCATCCCTCATCGAACAAAAAAAGAATCACGTAAATCGGTTCAGAAACCTCGGAGTTATCGGTGTACATACATAGAAAAAAAAAACATACCGGCCGAATTGATAACCTCCTCCTTTTTTTTGAAGTCGGTTAAAAAAACCCGCGAGAAACCACAAAAAACAGTATTTTTGATCAAATTACGCACCGCGTGCATTCAGCGCTGGCAATAACAAAATGGTGGAATGACAAAAAGCCCTGTCACTCACACAATTCTTGACCGATGAGCGCCATATATATTTTTTTATTAAGAATAAGAATAAGAATAAGAATAAAATAATTTTTATTAGGCACACCAAATTACCACCACCAACACAAACAAAAAAAAGAAACAATATAAAAATACACTCTTAAATATAATCTAACATAAAAATTAAAACTAAGAATAAGATTTGTGTGGCGACTGGCGACCTAAAGGGTAAGGCCGCTCAGCTTATGCTATGCCGATGTGGTCAGCATAGCGCTGGTTTTCAGGGCCCCACCAGACAACAAAATGCTTAAGTCTAAAGTGTCTCTCTCTGCTGTTAGATAATAAAACAATTAATTAAGAAATAAAATAATTATATATGTTTGCATGTATAGAATATAATATATTGCGGTTATTTTACCCATATTGTGAAATACATATACTTATATACATATATATATATATATATATATATATATATATATATATATATATATTTACATAATAATAAATAACCACAGTTTATAAATACATATAAGGAATTAAAAGAATACAACTATATTGCATACTATATAATACATATATATTATAATAATAATAAACTGTTATATACAACGCAACTAAGGTTTTCCGACGAATTCGTTAATCAAATGTTTTTTATATTTATTCTTAAAAGAATTTTTAGATATTGACTCACGTATCGGCGGCGGTAGATTATTCCAACACTTAGTTGCGTTGTATACAAAGCTGCCTCTAAAGGCGGTTGTATGGTATCTGGGCATAATCATCATGTATGTTGATGCTCTTGTGAAGTGTGAGCCATCACCTACCCACCTAAGTTTATTAAAAAGGTATTTTGGTATCTGTGACGTCACCACCTCAAAAAGCATCACAGCAAAGTGAAGGCGCCTGCGTCTTTCCATATTGAGGGTTTTTGCCTGGATTAGATATGGCGTAACATGTTCTCTTGGCGGTATGTCCCAGCAGAACCGAGCACACGCGTTTTGAACCCGCTGTATGGCATTCTTGGTCCTTGCTAGCAATATTGCACCGTACATAGTATCTCCGAAGTTAAATTTCGAGAGAACTAGTGCCTCACAGAGCCTTATACGTAAGGGTGTGGTGATATAGTTTCTGAAGCGATAACGTAGCTTTAACCTATAGAAACAGTTCGATATAGTTGTGTGGAAGTGCTTTTCGAATCTGAGGTTCTCATCGAATACAAATCCAAGATTACGAGCTTCTACGACACGATCTATAGTTTGCCCATCAATTTTTAATGTTAAATCGTATCCAATCACTTTTTCGACCATCCTCGGTGTCCCTAAAACCATAAATTTGGTCTTTGTAGGATTAAGGACAAGTGAGTTTTTCTCCGACCACTGTGATATGCGCATCAGGTCCGAGTTTAGCTCAGCAATAGCCTCAGGAGTTCGGGACGGATGGAATGAGATGTATAATTGAATATCATCCGCATAAAGATGGTATCGACTATGCATTATCTCGCTGGTGATATCGGAGGTATATAGTATAAAGAGAAGTGGGCCCAAAATGGAGCCCTGTGGGACTCCCCTAGTTACCACCCTTTGCTGAGAATACACGACCGACCCGTCCTCCTTACGAAGTGCTACTGTTTGTGTACGATTGCTGAGATAGCTACTGAACCAACTGACCGCTTCCTTGCTTAACCCGTAAAACGACATCTTAGATAAAAGTAAAGGTATATTGATGGTGTCGAAGGCTCGAGTATAGTCAAGAAAGACAATAGCAGTGCTCATGCCCGAATCTTGCGCGGTCAAAATGTTATCAACAACATCGGTCAATGCAGAGACAGTACCTCGACCTTTCCTAAATCCAGACTGTAGGTCTGAAAGTAATCCATTCTGCTCCAAGTACTGGGTTAGTTGGCCGTGCACTATCCTCTCGATAACCTTTGACAGACAAGGGAGAATGCTGATTGGTCTCAGGTCTTTTGAGGTCGCTGGATTTTCTTTTTTTGCTATTGGCTGGACTAGTGCTCTTTTCCAAAGTTCAGGAAATGTATTTGTTCTAAATGATGAATTTATTATGTGCGTTATGGCTGGGAGCGTTTTGGAAGCTGTAAGGTTTAGCATGTCAAGAGATATGTCATCCACTCCTACCGCTTGTGATTTTAAAGCTTGTAATGCCTTGAGAACAGTGTTTTCGGTTACAGGTTTAAGCGTGAACGAAGCGTCGCCATGTCGGTGAAATTCAAAGTAAGTAAGGCTTGAAAGTGCAGGTTGGCTGTTTCCAGGAACTTTGAGAAAATCATCATTTAGTTTATTAGGATCGTTAAGGTGTGATGGTAGGTCATTGTCTCGTTTAGGCTTAATAACAACCTGTTGCTTGATATGTTTCCATAGTTTTGGAGGATTATTGATGTTATTGTTTACGTAAGTATCAAAGTACGATTGCTTTTCTTTATGCAAGGCGGTGCTAACAAGTTTTTTTAGGTCTTTGTAATATTCTATATATTTTGTATCTTTGCTTCTTCGGGCTGCAACCTGTGCTTCGTCTCGAGATTTCATCATCATTTGGATATTATATGTAACCCAAGGTAATACCTTACGTTTCAGGTACTTTTGTTTCTTAGGGGCGTAATGATCAAAAATAATTTGAATGTATGCAGTAAGAATGTTCACCATCTCGTCAACATCTTTCATTTCCAAAACTGTTTGCCATCTTACTTCTTCCAATGTAGCATCAAGACTTTCCATGTCAATGTCCTTGAGCGATCTGTAAGTTATCCATTTCGGAATATATTTATCTTTAGGTACGTCTAATATACAGGATACAAAGGCATGGCTGCTCAGGGCGCTGATGTGATTAACAGACACGTGCGATGCTGGAATATTGGTGCAAATCAAATCTAATAATGTCTCAGTTCTATCCGTGAAATGAGTTGGCTCGGATATAAGCTGATTAAGATTCATCACGTTCAAAAAACTTTCTAATTTGGTACAATAGGCATGTTGCCTGTTTAAAAGATTTATGTTGAAATCACCCAAGATTACTATATTATCGGACCAAACGAAGGAGCCCAAGGATTCCATAATGGCATCCAAGAAAAGCTGGACGTCAAGCCAAGGCGGCCTATACGCTGTACCTATCACGATTATTTTACCGTGAACTGTGGTCTTTATCCACATCTGTTCGACTTGCATGGATACTGGATGTTGCAACGTTTTAACCACCATACCCTCCCTCACATAGAACCCAACACCGCCCCCGCGGTTGCGAATGGATCTCGAGCGCGGTATGTGCCGCAGCTTATAACCGGGGACTTGTGGCGCGCGACCGTCTTCGTTCTCACGAAGCCAGGTCTCATTGACCGCCAGTATGTCCACCCGAAGACGGTTCAGTGCGACGACAAATTCATCATGTCGGGTTCCAAGAGAGCAAGGATTGATAAAACCAACCTTTAATTTATTTTTAGTGTTGAAGACAAATAGTAAAATTTGTATAAGCGTAGATAATAAGATACACATATAACCACATATAAGTATAAAATATGTATAAAATTATACAATAAACAGACACACGTACAAATACATACATATTTAAGTGGGAAAAATTCATAGCAATATGAAAAGTGATTTTTAAGTGGGAAAAATTCATAGCAATATGAAAAGTGATTTTCATGACATACATAATATGAAACCACGAGTCGTGTGCAACGAGTATTGACGTTCAGTTGAAATAAAATATATATTTTAGTATTTCCATTATATATATATTTCGTCATTATGACATTAAAATAAAAAGGAAAAACATCATAAAAACTAAAATTAATAGATTTTAAACGATCTAGTTTCTTAATAAAGATTACATTACACAATAAAGTTTTATAACATTCGCCTAGCATTGTCGCATTGTCGCCACACAATGTCATTTTCGTACTAATGTACAACCAACAACTTTTACTAAAATTAATTAAATTTAAAAGATATACATACAATATTAAAATACAATTATATAATACTTTATTTACTAGTAAACAATAGATACTATCCATAATTAACAATTTATATACAGCCAAACATACGTGAATAATTATTTTTATATAATACGACCGTAAAATTTCCGAAATTAATATCTCACAATATGAAATTTTTATGTTCACACGCCTATACAATAGACAATGAATGAGTATAGCAACAGTTATTTCGTTATATCTTTTACAGCTGTTAGAATATAGAAACATAAAAATATGAAATAACAATATTTTAATCTTATAACAACAACGATCTAATAATTTATGAAAATCATTTGGGACGTCTAGGCCAGCAAAAGTGCTGTATATATATACATTTGTGGTTAAAATACAAATATAAATCTCGTATAATTTGAAAAAACACATGCAAGTTACATTATACTTATGAAATGAATATTTATTAGAAAAGCAAACACTAGATGAGACGTTAACACTAGAAAATGGTTGTTTTACAGTTTTTATAACACAATAAGTAGATTTAAAAATTAGTACGACTTTTTGCAAACCTAACCACGACGAAAAATTTTACTTATGTCTTCTTCGCAACGGATACGATGGGAGCTAGCTTTCGGATCGCGCCTAACGAATATTCGGCCCTCTTTGGACCACACATATCGCCAGCTCTCAGCGGCAGCCCTCTCGCGGGCGAGGTGAAACAGCCTGCTATGGTACTTGGACAAGTGTTCATTCACATAAAACCGCCGCGCAGCCCCACCGATGCCCGTGCCAGCAGTGTCGGCGCCGCGCCGCACGCGCGCCGCGCGCAGGAACTCGTCGCGTACGCGGCGGCGCGTGAGTCGAACGGCGATGGTGCGGGGGCGCGCGGGGCTCACAGCTCCGTCCGTGTTGGACTCCTGCCTGCTTTGCTGTCTACCCATACGATGCGCGCTCACAATATCACGTTCATCGAGATCGAAACTGAGTTTGTTTGCGAGTGACATAACAATATGGGTGAGATTCTCGCCGTTTTCTTCCGGGACTCCTGATATACAGACGTCGTTTAAAAGCTGTTGTTGCTCCGCATCATTGAGACGCTTTTGTAGCTGATCGACGGTGTCCATAATTTCAGAACTGATTGCTGGAGGGGGTTGCAAATCAATGGGATTCTCCTCAAGTTTATTCACACGTTCTTCGATACAATCCAGTCGTTTACCAATTTCTGAAATAACAGAGAAAATTCCAGCCAGCTCTGATCTGAAATTGGAGATTTCCACCCGTAAAAGCTTAATATCTTGCCCCAAGGGGGATGAGGTTCCTGTTTCCTGAATACTATCTGAATCAGGGGCCTGCAAATCTTGCGATGAGATCGCAATATCATCGTTTGGCTTTTTTAATTTCTGTTTACACGCTTTGCATACGTATTTGCCATTCGAAACGGAATTGGGACTTAAATTAATACATTGTTTATGCATTACAACGTTACATTTTGTACACCTCACGCCATCTATATTTCCACAGAATTTACCGCAGGCTCCGCATCGATTTGTCATTGTGCTAGGTGTATTGCTTTGCCGTTAGATGGCAGTATGATGTAAATAGGCAGTTATTATATTATATATTTTCAATTCCAATTCAACACGATATTCCGTAAAAAATCTCCACTTATTTTTTGATATTGTGAAGAATGATGATAGTTTCGTAAATTCTACGCAAGAAAACACTGCACAATTTTGTAATCACTTTACAACAACTATCGAAGGTACTTCGTAAATACAGCTGATCGATCAGCTGTTAACTTCGTTACTTTGTTGACCTTTACACGAAACACTTCACTTGTATAACAGTATCTAGTTTAAATAGTTTGAAGATATACTAAACTAATTACTTTTTATATGAAATTATACACTTTATGAATTTTAAGAAGAAAAAATATACAGAGACACTTCAGACTTCTGCCCAGTCAGGGTTGCCACTACTACATTAATATTTTTACTAGCAGAACAATATCACGCCTGTTGTTGTGCAGAACAGCAATCCTAGAGGTCGTTATTTAAGATAGTTGCATTAACCAGATAGTCGCAATTACAAGACTTGACCTTATTTGAATTTTACAATCGATTTTGTAAAATTCGAAAATTAATTCGTGACGAATTAATATTTAAACTTATTAATGTTTTATTTACGTAATATCTATATTTGAATTTTACAATCGATTTTGTAAAATTCGAAAATTAATTCACGATGAATTAATATTTAAACCTACGCGCTCCGGTTCCTCGGTTCCCGTGAATGGGTAATCTAGGAAAACTTAAAAATCTAGGAATGGCAAGTCACTAAGAGAATAATTAGTGTACCTACTTACAAGATTTTAATTTCGGCCTTTCTTGCAGTATCAATGTTCGGATATCCTTCGCGTTGCGGTGGCCAATGGTGTAGGTTCTGGATCCCCGTCGTCGTCCCTCCTATGGAGTATGGAATAGCGATACTCGATGCGTTTAGTTTTCGCGTTCCGAGAGACGGCTCTCAAGGATAATCCTACCGACTGCGCCAATTATATTGACCGACCCGCGAAGGTGCAAAAAAAAATTTACTTAATAATAATTTATTGTAATAAAAAATGACATTTTTAATTATCTCAAACTTAATTAACTACGTCCCTCCGGTTCAATGTTGAAACCATTGTCTTCGACGGGGCAGCGTCGCGGTGGTGGTGGAGTTACTGGGTACAAGTCCTTACTGGGTGGCCTTATGCATCTTCTTAATTAATGCGTGTTATATGTACTTGACAACTGCTTAATACATTAATCTTATAGAATCAAAATATTTAAGGAAAACATTATGAAACTCTGTGTCAAAGTTACCCCGCATAAAAATAAATAGATAATAATTGGTAAGGGTAACTTTGACACTGTCAAAGAGTGTCAAAGTTACCCAGTTATTGTTCAAAATACATATCTTTACATTTATGCATGAAATTTGAAAATAAGACGTAATTATATGCAAATCTTTCATGATAATGCGATAGTACAATCACAATAGATATGAACGAGCATATTGATATTGTTCGATATGTCAGACAACGGCAAAGGCAAAAACTACACCCAAGAGATACGACGAGAGGAGCAATAATAAGAAATAATTTTATTAATCATCCTTTTAATTGAAATAACTTATAATTAAGTATTACAATAAATAACTGATCTAAGATTTCTTTAACAGTTTTACTTCTTCTCTTTCTCAAGCAATAATATATCTATTTCAATTTTATGGCGCAGCTCCTGATGAATAACATGCTGTATGTGGTATTTCATTTTTATTTTATGTTCTTCCCCCAGCATTTGCAAGCTACGCTTCACAGATTAGTACAAGTACAGATGCGACAGCTACATTTAGGCTTAGTTCCGAAACTTATGTTTTGGCGCTGCAGTCGCTATTGCCCGTCGGGTTTTTTTTAAACAGCTGTAGTCTGTGGCTGTAGTAGTGATGGGCAATATACAGAAAAATTGTCATCGATATCGACGACTAGTGATGTACCTACTAAATTTTATCGATGCACTAGTGTTACTTCAATTTTAAATATTTTAAACATTAAAAAGGAAAAAAAATGCAAATATAATTTCAAGATGTTTTAATTCTATCATTTCGTTTTAACTTTTTTATATTTGGACAGCGCCAGTTTTTGGGGACTATACATCTTTGATACATATTTATCTTAAATGCTTCCTTTGAAAATCTTATTTTTTTTTTATTCTTACTTTTTTTAAAAGGGGTTTTGTCAACAGTTGACAATGTCACCCCCGTAAAAGCAAATAACACGATATTAGCATACATAATAAAAATCAACTACTACCACCCAAATATAGTTTTATCAGCATCTTTGCTTCTCGATAAAGAGGAAAAGCCAAGATGCTGTTACACCATCCCAGATTTAAATCACTATCTATATTAATATTGTACATTAATTGAGATCGTAAGGCCTCATTCCGAACACATTCCGTCAAAATATGTGTAACATCATCAATGACATCACATTCTTGGCAATTAGGAGATGTACTTAGCTTTAACAGAAATTTAAACTTATTTGACGGGATGTTGTTAATAATGTTGCATCAATTGTGCACCTGGAGCCTTATTAAAAATTTGAAAAACAAAGATTTTACAATATGTCTATGTTTCTCGCATCCCAGCCAAGTATAACTTAATATTGTTTCCATGTGGTGACGCAAATTATGACCAACGCCTGAGGTATGACAATACATATTTAAATAATCATGAATAATCTGAGCACCATCCCAGTACAATATAACAAATTTTGATGTTGGAGTTCTTTAAAAGCTTATATTCTCTCAGTTTAATATGATCATGAATGTTACTGTGGTCTGGACTGGTAAGTGTATTTAAGTAATTTTTGCATTTTACACCATTGAAAGTTTTCTACAAATAAACCCAGAAGCATGCAGAACATGCAGTATAGGCAGAACAGTGAACCCGGATCCTTTCTGAAATCACTTGCTCTCTTAATGTCTCTTTCTATTGTGATGAGGACGATGGGAGACTGACATTTAATGTTGGAATATTTTCTTTATTTGAAAACTTTTCTTGAAATAGAAAATTCAGGGGTAGCAATGTCTCCCCATTGTCCTCTTCGCAATTTGAAAATTTTGATTAAGAACTTAAAACATTTGACAAGAGCAGAGACTTGAAAGCATGAATAAATGTATTTGGATCCGGGTCCACATTTCTATAGTTAATTGCTCTGATCCTCCCAAAAAAGTTTTCAAGAGGGTGTTGATTTATATTCCGCTTGTAGAAATAGTCCAGACTATCTTTCCAAAGTAACTATCCAACCTTCTAGGCACGGCACTCTTACAAGGCGTGGTTTTCCTGCATGGATTGCGAGTTTACTTGTACAATCTTTGTATTCGATATTTTTTATTTTTTTTTAATGGCGTCTGTCCAAAAAATTTTATGTTCACTGTGTGGCTTAACAGCGCGTCTCAATTAGCCACGTACTGATCCACCGGGGTACCCATTCACACTGTCGAACAGGTTGTCGAAAAACTCTACCACCTCGGCTGTGGTTTTCATTGTTGGGTTTTCCACCCCACCACGAACATCTGAAAATATAAAACAGGAAGTAAGAAATAAATCTGCGGAATGTGCTTTGTAAGAAATTTATTTAGTGGAGAAGACAAAATGGAGTATTTAATGATTAATTAATATGTCCCCAAATATACTTATTAACATGTGCTAAAGATTACACTAATGTAATGTTTTAATGTATGATATGCCAAACATTTAGTTACTTAGTGCATCCGTGTATTTTAACATGGCAGCAGTTCTTGCACTAAGGACTTGATTATTTTGATTTATTGTTATCCGACAAAATAACTACAATAACTTCATGTTGTCTATGTTGTTATTATTTTAGGTTTATTTTAGGTACTTCAAGTATTATATGAATCTACATCTAGTGATATACACAATAAATGGCTCTTATTTACGAGCCAAAAGTGCTAACATTATCCACTCATTCATTGAATTCCTTCAACAATAAACTCCTGAATCTATAGCTTGTTAAGAAAAATATGTCTTTGTGGAACTGTCATTATAAGCAAAAGTAATGTACACCAGCATTGGTCCACACCTTTCTGTTACACCCTCTGTCCCTAACATGACCCACAATTTATTTCTACGACTGATGTCTGACTGATAATGATAACCAAAAGAAATTATTTAATCATTGCTGACAACCTATATGATAGTGTACCTGTACAGTGTGAACTTACCTCCTTTAATAAGTGGTTCACCATGAGCAATTTCGTTTTCAGTGAAGAGACAAGGGTAAGAAAAGCGAATTCTTTTGCCTTCTTCATCAAACTGGGTTTTATCAAAATGTTTATGACAAACCCGTTTCATTAACAACTGCCCTTCAGAGAGTCCAAGAAGTCACGAGGAAAGGCATCCACAGATTTCTAAGATGATTGTTTCTAGGTAAACAAAACTTAATAATCTCTATGGGAGCCTGTAAAATAAAATTTATACATTGGTTTTAATTGTTTACTATGCTTTTTACTCATATAAAAAATAAAGTAGGTACCTATTTGTTATTTTTAAAAAACAATGAAGCACAATAAACTTACTGAATTTTGAGAAATTCCATCACTATCAAATTTGTTTGACTCATTCACAAAGTCTGTCGGGCTTATTTGCATTATTATTAGATCCTCTTGAGACGGAGACGGGGTTCCGGGTTTCCGAAGTCCCCCACCAGTGATCGTACAGCCCTCTTGTGCTCCGACACGTTCTTCTTCGCTGTCAACTTAGTTCACTTCCAGAACCCTTTTAGCTGAGCGATGTCTTGTGACCTCCCAGTTAATTCTCTTATTCTGTTGTAATCTAATGTATCTCTGTTGTAATAAGTAAATGAAACAAATCCCGAAATAAAAATAAAACGTATACTACTAGCTGTAGGTAGGTAGTAGCTATACAGTAGACTTGATACTTGATTTGAATTTTTATCCATTCTGCATTTTTCTTTTTGTTCGTATTTGTATCCGTTTGCTTGTTTCCTATGATAGATGATGATTTGCGTATTATTTCTAGAAACAGGTCCTGTGAAATAGATAAAACTAACATTAAAAAACATGGTATGGCGGCGTGGTAGTTTATTTCAAGATGGTAATAATAACTTGTTTTACCTTTTCTCCTTGGATCCAGTTTTCTCCACGGCTGTTTTTGTTAATTACTTCTTTTTCTGCATCCATATTTGTATCAAATACTTAAAGGATCGTTACGAAAATACAAATAGATAGAGATACAAATTGCAACAAAAATTTGTGACAATGACAAAGAGTTAGAGATTGAGCGTTAATGTTCTCGTCAAAGGTAAATCATTTTATAACTATGCGTATATTTGACTCGCTTAACTCCCTTTATATTATTATCTTTAAATAATTTCGCTAGTGTTAATTGTTTAGGAAGTTGCTTAGTGCTAGTTACGCACACATCCACACTTTCCTCTGAAGTTCCGCTCAACCTCCGTACCGCCTTCCGAGATCTCGAGACCACATTCCATCGCTCCTCCGAAGTATCACTCCCCTCAACTGTCCTAGTCCTGTTTCTGTTTTGTTCCACATCAATACATTCCACACTTTCCTGCATCGTATTATTCATATTCGACCGTCACACTCGAGTGCGTCCGAGTTTATAAACAAGCAAAAACAAAAGAATATCCCGCAAAGAAAACTAGACGCGACCACTCGTACGAACGCCGCAACGAGACATTCTTATGGCTTCAATCGAAAAATTTAAATCTAAATGTGGAAAACTGTAATTTTTCGCTGTCGATTTTTGTTGTGATTGACTGTCTTGATCTTCTGTATGGCTTTTATGTTCCATTGCGATAATTTCCTGATGTGCTTGGCTGTATGTTAAGCCACGCCTTTTTACCACACAAGGCGTACTTATCCAGTCATCTGCTGGGATTGACTGTTCGTTTTTCATCAGCGTTTTAGTCTTTTTTTCTTGGCCATAGTAAAACGTTATCAGTCTCCCAACCATCCGGCACAGCCAATAATAATTTGTAGCGGGTTTGGAGGAGTATTTAGGTATAGTTTGGTAATTTTAAATGAATAACACAGGTTAGGTCGACACGTCTTTAATAGTGACCTTACAAAAATGGTAGCAAACATGCTAAACATGAAATATTGTTTTAAAAAATCATAAGGCGCAAAAAGTTTAGAACATAATTGCTTGCCTCTTTCGATGGTTTCCACTTTATACGGCATCTGAAATATAAGCACAAAGGTACTTGAATTCAAAATTGATAGTATTATAAATTGCTAAATCTAAAATAATAACAAGAGTAGAACAATGATAAAATAACAACCAACAGTATATACTTAGTAGGTATGTAAATTGCAAGCGCGAAAACACATCCGTTCGGCAATCTCACATTTTTTCGGAATTAGGTGGTTGCGCACTTTCGTCACGATTTCATCGAAATTTAGGTCCTCGGGTTTATTAGGGTAACATAAATCGATAAATAAATCCAAAGTTTCCGCACCCACGACGGCAATCAAATATTTAGTACGTGCAGCGTTTAGGTTATGTATGTCAAACCACGCTTCCAACTGGCTCACGTAATTACTCCACTTACAAGTTGTACTGTTAAATTCTTTAACCCATTGAGCCCCAAGCGGCCCGATCGGTCCCAGACACAATAGATTTTCTATTGTGTTTGTGGTTCCGGGGCCTGAGTTATTAATGTTCAAATTGGTTGTAGGAACGTCGTTCGCCATCCTCGTCGCCAAATATGTTGCATTTATAAGATTGAATTGAGGAATCAATACGGGAATAAATAACGTACACAGGATAGAATCAAGACTGACATTTATTTTACAAATACATATTATGATCCACAGATAATGTATAATGCAAATACTCTACAATACCTTATTTTTTTCAAAGCAGATATTATTTTATTCTCCTATTAGGTTTTCCGGGATTAACAATTGTTAACAATTCAAAGCTTGAACGGAGAGTGCAAAATGATTACAATAAATTTATTTATGTGGCATGGGCACAGAGTTCACATTCATCACAGATGTAATGATCATAAACAGCCATAACACAACAACCCCTACACCAGGGTTTCCCAACCTTTATTTCACTGAGCCTCCCCAATTCAAAAATAATATTCTCATGCCCCCTTAAGTTTAAAAACATTAAAAACACACAATTTTCTTTACAACTATATCATTTATTTGAATTAAAATTAAAAACAAAGAGTTCCATACAGATATTTGTAGATATTTATGTTTTACGGATCTAATAAGAGAAGATATATGTATCTACACTTGAAAACCATTAACCGTTTATTTTAATTATTAAATACTAATGAGATACTTTAGCTTGCATCTTCTGTACCAGTATGTCGATTCTGGGTCTTTGCTAGAGCAATGGTTAAATAGCTATCGACGGCAAGACGATTTCGCTGTTTAGTTTTTATTAAAATCAAATGTGGTCGAAAATGGAATAATTATTCTTAAAGCAAGTGAAGCAATTTTGGGATTAACAAGAAATCGTTTGACCCAAATTTCTCTTATGTCAAGAGATGGAAGTCATCTTTCATGGTCGAGTCAGCCTTCATTTCTAGAAATTCTTCCTGAACATCTTCAGGCAAATCTGAGACCTCGACAACAAATGGGTTTCTGGTCATGCGCCATATTGGTGACTCGGAATTAACGTGTTTGTGTGATGTGTAACTGTTAAGAGTGATGTGGCTCAAAGCAGGTGAACACGCACAGTGGAACGTTGCACTGCCTGCAATATGCAGTTGTACGTATTTTACATACAACGCAAAATCTGCGCTGGCGTTCGTGTTGTTTTCCGGCCAGAAAGTCATACTGAGCCGGAAAATGTCCCACTGGTCGAGTTGTACCTGCCGAGGGTGAAGGTGGCTTGTGTTTTGCGACCAATTCCCTTATCAAAGTATCACGGAACCTTCGGTGGGTAAGAGGTCGCTGTGTGCAGAGTAGTATGAACGCATTCAGGACACTTACATTTAACAAGCGTCTTAAAAACTTTTTTATTTATTTTATTTTTCATTTCAGAACCAAAAACATATACATACATATTATCACAATACTCTGCCAAACTGTAAAACAGTTTGTTGGCAGATGTAGCTCCATTTTACAAATGTACTTCCATTTTACTTATAAATACAAGAAATTTACACTACAATTTAATTTAACACTTTGATATTCTAACTAACAATGTTACATTTCAACGGCCACAGATCATCAACACATCAACTCACTCTCAAATGCATTTAAAAATATATTCTTAATTCCTTCCTAATAATGCCATCCTTCTTACCACTCTCCTTAATTTTCATTGGGATTCTATTAAACAGTTTTGGCACTAAGTACTTTCTATGTCTCTGTCCATAGTAGTTGCAATAATGTGGCACTTCTAATACATTTTTAGTTCTTAAGTTTTATTTATTTATTTATTTATTTATTAGACACACCAATAATGACTCAATTAATACAATTTACAGAAATACATTAATAATTATTTCATAAACTGAATTGGCCATAAAGCAGGCGTATACAACAATTATAAAAAAAATGTCTTAAAATTTTTCAGTTTTAAAAGTCTAAAAATACATAATCAAATTTATCATCCATTGACGAAAAAACATAAAATTCATCACATAATTAAAAATTTTTTATTTTAATTATCAAGAATACATAAAATTAATACTACAATGATAACATGATTAAAATTTTGAAATTTTAAACATCCATGAAATAAAAAAATATATAAAATTCAATTAAAACATGGCCAAAACACATAAAATACAAATTAATAAAAACACATAAAGCACATAAAATAAAATGTGTCAAATACATCAAAAAAGTTATAAGACATTGTTTTATTAATACAGATTTTAAATTCATCATTATGAAATTGTTCCATTGCAATTAACATATTTACCTTCTCATGAACAGGCAGCATCTTGCACTCTACAAACAAATAGTTATAATCATTATTTTTTTTACAGCGGATTTTTACTTTTTCATGTGCTAATATTTTAATAAATTTTAATTGAAGCGCTTTTATTTTATCAAGGTAAGTCTTAAAAGTGCGCCCATAGCCAATCCATAAGAAAGCAGTGAGTCAGTCAATGCATAGTAAAATAAAAGTAGTTTTTCTAAAAAACTACTAATCTGTCCGACAATATATTTTTCTACAATTTTATTTATAACCGACAGTATTGCTATGGGTCTATAATTTGTGTAATCTGTATGTGCAGGGAGCACATAAAATAAGTTTGAAAATAGGTCTGATTATAGCGGATTTTAACATATCAGGATACAGCCCTTTGTCCACACATAAATTTATAAACAATGCCAAAATGGGACTCAGTGTACTTTTTAACATTTTTATCTCTTTTACCCTTATTTTATCTATACCAGGCGATTTATTAGAACTTAAATTATTAATTATTTTTTCAACATCCTTGGATGATGCTTTTTAGACTACAGGCCCATGTTGAAAAAATTATGGGTCATTTGACCCACCAGGTGACCTATCTAGAATGATATAAGAGCATAAAATAATAAGATTCAGCTCTATGACGTCACTTGTAAGCTGTCCACCTGAGTGCAGATGAGAATTCGAAGGTTCAGGTAGAGATTTTCTCCCCTTGTCTCCATGATTTTTGTACGGCGTTGCGGAATAATAGCTTAAAAGCAGTATAGAAATAGTATGACACAGATGCCGTACAAAAATGGGGGTACAAAGTCGGAATTTATTTTTATTTTTCGACAGTTGCCGGAGTAAATTTGGTCATTTGATTTTGTACGGCATCTGTGTCATACTATTTCTATACTACTTTTAATCAATTATTCCGCAACGCCGTACAAAAATCATGGAGACAAGGGGAGAAAATCTCTACCTGAACCTTCGAATTCTCATCTGCACTCAGGTGGACAGCTTACAAGTGACGTCATAGTGCTGAATTTTATTATTTTATGCTCTTATATCGTTCTAGATAGGTCACCTGGTGGGTCAAATGACCCATAATTTTTTCAACACGGGCCTGTAGTCTATTTTGAAACCTTAGTGACACTAAACTATCTTTAATGTAAGTATATCGATCAAGGAATTTATAATCACAGTTGTGTTTAATATTTGAGATCTCTTTTGTAAATGTGTGAGATTATTTTTCCGACCCAAATATCGACCAATAGAATTGCACCATTCGACGTCACGTGGTACAACCTACATGGTATTATACTGATAATTTTTTGAAAATTTTCTCTGGTCGTTGACGTCAAACTGACAGGTTCAATTCAATTGTGAAATTATTGGCCGACATTTGGGACGGAAAAATAATCTCCCCAATACCACACGAGCTTCAAAATTATCTGGCATTTCCCTCAAGGTTCCCTGCAAACAAATAAAGTCGTCAAGTTTTTCAGGAAAAACTTGACTCCTTCATTTGTTTGCAACGAACCTATCGGAAAATACCCGATAATTTTGAAGCTCTTGTGGTATATTATAATTTATAAGTGAAAATTTATCACAAATGTTTACTGTAGTATCCGATTTACCTAAATATTTTATAATAATTTCATCTATACTTTTTTTATTTTGACCTGTCCATATATGTATATAATATATATAACTATTTTTTGCCTTATTAATATGCTTATTCACTCTATTCCTATACTTATTATATTGTAAACGTAAGTTCAAATCCTTTGGTCTGCCTTTCGAGTATTTAAACAATTTATCCCTAGTATTAATCATATTTTTTAATTTTTTTGTTATCCAAGGCTTACATTTTCTCTTTTTATTAAGATTTATGAACATATGTGCTTGGTCATAGGCCATATTAAATGTAGTATACAATTTATCATATAAGATTAACGGACACTTACAGTACAATAGATCAGTCCACTCAACATTTTCAAGAAATTCTAGCACTTTTTTATCATATATTACACTTACACTGTTTCCTTTGTTACATATATCTATTTTCTTTTCAATTAAACAAATAATTATACTCCGGTGTTGTATTTTGGTATAGAGTCGACTGGTTGATAGGAAATGGGGATGGAGTGCTGTAGTCCGAGTAAATTACTTCAGGAAATGATTGTGGCATCTGTGTTAACCGTTCCTGAGTCATCACAAATTGAAGTTTTTCCTGACATATCAAAGCCCTGTTCAAGGGCATTTTCTTGAGTTGTACTGCCAAACTTTTGCAAAACAAATCAATCTCATCTTCAGTTTGGACTTTGGCTTGCTCGCTTATAGTTTTTAATTCTTTAATTGCTCTATAAATGAAGACAGCAATAATACCATCTGACGTCACAACGCTGGAACGCCATAGTAACTTTGCACCATTCAGTACAATGATCGTATTGCGTGACAAGGATAGAAGAATCATTTCAAAAGTCTGTAACTTCTCCATTTTTGCACCGTGTTTTGTTTTTTTTTTTTTAATAAATCGTCTTTTTACGAACTTCTTAGTCCCTTCAAGAACCCTCATTGATGTTTTGAAGGATACTGTTATGGTAATTAAATGAAACATTCACAAATTTTTATTGATTTTTAATTACACAAAAATTGTTTATGAAAAAATGTTAAGAAATCTTATGATAGCAGCATATACTTAAAAAAATTATGGTTTATAACCAACGGCTCTAAAAAATGCTTCACGCAAAATTGGATTGAGTTGTGTCGCATCAATGACTTCATCAGATAAAATTTGGACTTGGTTGGTTGGTCAAATGTTGATTGTTGTTGCTGTTTCTGTTGTGGTGAGGAGGATATCATGTTTTGAGTAAATATATTATTTTGCTCTGGCATATTATGTGACATTGGATAACTATGAGACGAATATGGCCTCTGTGGTATTTGCACAGGTGAATCCGGAAGTACATAAAAAGTTTGAGAGGAAGGACGATGCATTTCGGCCGGTGATGTACTATAAAAAGAACCACTAGAGCTCATCAAGCTAAATGATGAAGTGAGACGTTGTTCGAGGCGGTGTCTAATTCTTTTTGTCAACAATTCATCCAATTCAAACATGACTTCCTGCTGCTCGATATCAGAAAAATATTTCTTCATTTTGGAAGCTAATAATAATTTTCCATAGTGATCACAAACATCATCCTTCTGAGTAGATAGATATTCTCTCTAGATATTTCGGTTTTATCGTATTTTTAAGCAATTATTGTACTTATTTAGTCATTTTATCGTAATTTATACCAGTATTTTTTATCTTGTTTAAAGTATTCTTTTATATTGTATTTTTTTTTGTATTTTAAAATTTTTTTATTGTATTTAAAAAATAAAAGCACAAAATGTCTCTGGACTATAATCCAGAGGTGGCGCGAACACCCTGTGATGACGGGTGAGTAGATAGATATTCTCTCTAGATATTTCGGTTCACCCTTGCTAAAACTTAAATTAGAAAATATTAATTCACAATCTTTTAACAATTCTTCAGCCTAATGCAACTTCTGAGGCGTAACAGAACATTTATATCTACTTTGCCCTTTCTGTATAAGATATCGCCTCATTTATTTTGTATTGTATTGTATTAGCGTATTGTGTCCCAATGCAAAGGCCTCCCCAAAGCACTTCCATGAATCACGATCTTGTGCTATTGTAGACCAGCTTCTATTAAATTGGTCCAGTTCATCCCGACGTCTTTTCTTCGGCCTGACGCGACGCCTTCTAGCTGTGTCTGGGCTCCACGATGTCGTTATCTTGGCACACAGTTCGTCCTGCATGCGACTAATATGCCCTGCCCAATTTCATTTTAATTTATCATAATTTTTAAGTATTAAATCGACCATAACAAACTAAAATCTTACCTTAAAAATTAAAGATATAAACAAAGTACACTCAATACAAACCAAATAGCATAATATTTTATTCAATTAAAATTAATTATATTTTATTCGAAGCACAGTTACATACGCTACGATAACATTCTGCTGACTCTTCATGCGCTCTCATAGCGCATCGCATGTCGACCGGACTTCCACAAACTGTTAATTGTATTTTTAGACACTCAAACTCAAACATTTATTTATTTACAATTAGACTTCTTCTAGAAGCACTTTTGAAACGTCATTAAGTACATATTTTTAACATTTACCACCGATTTGGAAAGCAGTATCTACGGAGAAGAATCGGCAAGAAACTCCATTGTTGCTCTTTTTAATCATGTCAGATTTACAATTTTACAAATTACATATGTAATATCATAATATATTATCATAATTTATTTAAAATATATTTTATAGGTCCGAAGTTCGTAAGTTTGTTTTAAAATTTATTATACATATTTTACTTTTGACCGCACTATTTTTTACACTTAAACGGTTAAACCTCTTCTTCACACCACAATTCAAACCGAACCATATTTTACTGCATTATATTTTTATTTTATTTGGGGGGAGGATACACTTTAAACAGCTGCTTCTTCACGTTCAGGATCGCTCCTGCCTGACATCCGTAGTCGCATTCTTGGCACCATCTCCGAATTCACCCTGTCTCCAATCCACTTTTTATGTCTTTGTTTAATCTTCAAACATACCAGAGTGAAAATAATTAGAGCGATGATCACCAAGATCACAGAAAGCAGGATATTGTTTATTCGGACATGATTTTCACTCTCAGAGAGGCTCGCTCCGTTGGTACCACCTGACGAGGTCTGCGCAATTATGAGCTCTTTATCTTCAGTTTTGCAGTAGCATATCCCCATTTTGGTTTTTCGCTGCTAATAGATTTTTTATTTATTTAACTTTTGGTCTTGTTTTATTTTAGCGTAGCGTAATTTACTTGCTTTTCGTTTAGTTTCTAAAATGTCTTGTGTGGTCTGTACAAACTTAAGATAGACGTGCTACACCAACGCGGTAGTTTGAATAAAATTCGGAACGAATCATTGTATTGTACCCTAAAAATTCGATAATTTTCTTTTTTATACCTTGTCCACAGTTGTGGAGTATATAGAGCGGTGCAATAAGCTTTGAACAGTAATATTTTTGCATTTCTTTCGCACTTATTAAACTTTCTTCCCATCATGTTCGCGCGCGCAGCCAGAGAACGCCTCTCTCTGTCTATATTTGTTTTATTTTATCGTAGCGTAATTTACTTGCTTTTCGTTTAGCTTCTAAAATGATCCTAATGTAATGTTCGTAGTACTGCAGTCTCGAATACAACTTATATACAACCGTGTATTCGAGACTGCAGTACTACGAACATTACATTAGGATCATTTTAGAAGCTAAACGAAAAGCAAGTAAATTACGCTACGCTAAAATAAAACAAGACCAAAAGTTAAATAAAGGACAAAGAAAATTGTCTAAAGAAAGAGAGAAATAAGCGTGTTCTTGGCATGGATGAACAGGAAAAATAGAGAGAAAAATGGCGCAAATATTCAAGTGCATATTATAGACGTAAAAAGAAGGAAAAAACAGTGACCCAGGACAAAACAAGAATAATAAAACAAAATATGATGATCCATATATATTTTCCAGTACGAGGTCACTCTTTTAATGATTGCGACAGAAATTTTGCAATTGTCAATAGGAAAATTATTTTGTAATCCTGTATTTTTGTGTGCAATAAAGAATTTTTCATTCATTAATTCAAAACTAGATTCCCGCCCGCAGCTTCGCCCGCGTTTTCAAAGGAAAACCCGCATAGTTCCCGTGCCCGTGAGATTTCCGGGATAAAACTATCCTATGTGTTAATCCAAGTTACCCTCTATATGTGTGCTAAATTTCATTGTAATCGGTTCAGTAGTTTTTACGTGAAAGAGTAACAAACATCCATACATCCATACAAACTTTCGCCTTTATAATAGTATTAAGAAGATTAGACGCGAAGTCCGCGTGTTTTCACCCACCAACAATATTTTGATCTAATAGTACAATCCAGCAACACGGAGAAATATAACGTTGAAAGAGTCAATACAGAAGACATTATAGATTTCAAGAAATGGGCTCAAATAAATTTTTAAGCTAAACCTTTATCAGTGAGAAATTACGGAAAAAATATACCTAAAAGTCAAAAAGTTACTTTTCAAGTATCAACTTATTACAAATCTACTCGTCTACACATATGTATTGTTCAGAGGGATGCTCTGGCAGGTCTCATTTAGTCTTTTGACGATTGGTCTAATCTTGAATATTCGGTCATGATCAGGGTTCTCACGTGGAACATTTTTTTGTGTAATCATTGAAATGAATGAATCGCCTGATTTTCTCAAACTTGTTGACTGCGACTGCCATTGTTTCCTTTACTAAAGGTGTTCCTATACAACCGTGCCAATGCTTCGTAACCCTGGGAAGATGTACCAACAACATGATATACAATCCAATGAATTCTTTTTAACTAAATCATCGGTATACGCGGGATTAAGACATCTTCTCCTTTATATTTTCCCTTGATGATCTTGGCTTCCATGACGTTGTTCATTAGCTTCTTCACAGCCAGTCTCGTCCCATTGCAAAGTCGAGGCTGATTTATGTTATGCAGCATGATGACAACTGATCCTACTTTTAATTGCAATTTATGTGGTGGTAGTCCTGGCAATTCCAATGAATTTAAAACTTCTGTGGGATAGTTTACTACGTCTTCCTGGTTTGTAGCTGTATCAACTGATTTGTAAGTGAACAACTCTCCTGGAAAGAAATCCGGAATGGTCGAATTGAGATCATCGACATCTTTGTTTTTTGCTGCCAATATTGCTCGTTCACTCAGCCAATTATGGTAACTGGATAGTAAAGTTTTTTTTTCTTTATCAATTGATTGATTTCTATATACATTAGAGTACTAATCCGCCTCCAGGCATCATGATGCTTGTTTTTTCCTTATGATGAGGGTGTTTTGCATCCCACAGTATAAAAGAAGAATTGTAATGCTCTAAAAAGAGCATTTCAGTTTCGTTGTTCCAAACTTGTTCGCGCGACTCCATAGCGCGTGCGCAGGCACTGCAAACGGCCATACGTCTTTATAGTCCGGAGTAAACTGCGGAGGAACCGTGACTCTGATCGGGGAACAGGCTTGAGCCTTGATCGCTCGTAAACCAAAAATAACCAGTCGATATTTTTAGATAATTAATAAGCGTCATTATGAAATCTTGCTTAATAAACTTTCGAATAACATTTTCAGCAGTCTAACATATAGAATATACATCATAAGAGGCGTAAATAAGTCTACCTTCTCTCGCATACTAACCAATTTATGGTATTGCAACTTTTCATTTGACATGAGACATTTAACACAAGCGACACATTTTACCTGTTTACGTAATCCTCTAACAACAAAACCTGCTACGTATCCAACAATTTGTTGTGTGTATTCAGACAATTGCGAAACGTCTAATAGCCCAGATGTTCTGTCTTCATTTTCGGTGATATTTTCACTCTCGTCGTCGTCGTCATCTTTTCTTAACCCCTGAATCCCGGTGTCAAACTATCAAAATTTGGATGACAGCGCATGCGTAATTTCTAAAATGGCGACCAGAAATTGCCTTTCACAAAAAAATTAATTATTCCGCATTCAAGTCATATTTTATCATTCTGAAAACGACAATTTACTCATTGATATATTTCCTATCTTATAAAAATTGATATGATTATTAGGTACCAAGAAAGTATAGCTGTTTTACATGTCCAAAGTTTGCAAACGTGTTCTATGGACTAGATTGCAAAAAATAAATGCATTCTCAGTTATAATACAAATAACAAGGACCTATGCTATCCACTTATGTAAACAATTTGACGAATATCACAAATTTGGGGAAACAAAAATAGTGTGGGCGTCAGTGGCTAAAAATGTGTCCTCTTCGATATGTTCGGCCTCCAATGGCGTGCCATCTTCATCGAAAATTGCCACCACTCTTGGTGCTCTGCAAAAAAAATTGCCATTATTAGGCAAATAAAAGACAAACCGAATTTGATTTTACACAGAAGACATAAGACATCATAAAACATAAACAAAAAAAAATTGCCGAACTTTTATGACAGAGAAATCTATTTTATTCTGTATAGATTAATTTAAATACAACTTACGATTCAGATGGCTGATGCCAAATTGGGGACCTCGACCTCGCTCTGTCGCTCCCTTCTGGCGAGGTAATTGGCGAATAAGGAGGAGCATCTGGCGTCGGCGGCGGACTCCTTTCATCGTCATCCTAAAACATACAACATGTTATCTACCCCAATCGTAATAAAAAAAAATAAAGGAAGAAGAAATAATATTAGCCAATATTAGAACATTAAACCATATAAACAATATGCAGATATCAGATCTATAAAACCTTTCCCCAAAATGACTGGTGTTCCATAAAAAAAAAACACACCCAGCCCACCCCACACCCAAGCAAGTTTACAAATACCTTTTCAAGTACCGAAAAAATTAAACATAAATATCTTATATACGCACATAATACAAGTTCCAAAACAAAACGCATAATTCAAGTTCCAAAGCAAATTGTGTTTTACCTCCACGTCACTGTTGCCCACGTCACTCAGATACTCCTCCTCTTCATCGGCATACAGCAGATTTAAAAAATCGGCTGGGGCTTCTTTATTTACGTTCCACGACATTCTACAAGGATAAATTAATAACAATTAAACCAATTTAAAATCATCAATACGTATTTTTTTTTACAGATAGCGGACAAACATACAAACAATTTTAAAAATATACATACAATTATGAAACTATACACTCTTAGAAACTGATACAGACAAACATACACAAAAACTGCAATTCTCACAATATCACATACATACCAATCAAATCAACAAACTCCCTTTTTTGAAGTAGTTAAAAATCAAGACGTAACTAATAAATTTTATTTACTTTATTCTTGCGAATACACAAACTTTCATATTTACAAATACATATCAATATAATATACAAATATACATCCAACCATAATCATCTGTCGATCTATCGATAAAGCTATCGACACCTTCCGTAACTATTCAAATGCGTCATAAAAAAAAGTTGCAAGCCATTCACTACCGTACGTTCATTCAAATAGGGATCAAAATGGCGTGCTGGGAATTTATCAAGAAAACCGTTATTTTTATACATCGAATACAGAAATTCTCGTATTTTTATTACAAAATTTCTAATAAAAATGATTAGAAAAAAGGTCAAATCTGAATGGAAACTAGTTTCAATTGAGTGTTTTAGTAATTTTATAGTATTCACGAACCTAAATCGCAATGAATTCTCCGGAAATATGCGTCTATAGGTAGTCACTTTTGAACTTGAAAATCACTGATATTACAATGTATTTTTTACAACCAATTATCTACAGAGCTTCAATATATGCACAATAACACAGTTTAGTAACAGTTATCCGATATTTTATAGTACTTACCTTACAAAAATCCAATAAACACGCACGAGTTGCACAATGACACTTCAAACAAAGAGGCCTCTAAACGTAGATAAAAAATATAGAAGCGTCCATAGTTCACTGTATTTTTTCGTTTGACTCGATGGCATATTTATCAATGTTTGTCTATGACTAAACTTGTTCAAACAAAAGTAGACTCTAAATATATTATATTTCGGGTTAAAGTCGATTGGGAAGCGCGCCCCGATCGGGGCGCTCGGTGGTCAACAGGTTAATGGTGGAATGCATTTAAGAGACGAAAAGCACATTAGAATGCTTATGTTTTCTAGTGGAATACAGTTTCCTGACGAAGCAGGGGTTCCATAGGGCAAAGTAATTTCCTGTAAATATCTTTTATAATTGGCGAGCATTAGGATAATCTTTATAACCGATCGTGATTCTGATAAATGCGATACGTAGTTTGTCTCGGATTGGACAAAGAAAACAACTATTTTCGAGGTTGATGGTGTATTACTTCGTTATGATAATACAGAAAAACTTGTATGCGAACTTTAAGTACATAGGTATTAATAATTTAAAATAAACAAAGAAAACGACTGTCGCCGACGCTAGCGATTTGATGAGTCCCGGGCGCCGGCCGCGCGCGTTCGAGCGGCGAGCCGCGGTACCCCGCTCCCCGCCGCCGTCGCTTGCGCCGCCACTCGCCGCACGCCTCCCCGCTGCCCCGCGCCTGAGCTCTTTAGCGTCGTAGACATCCTGGGGGGCCGTTGGAAGGAGCTGAAGAGACAGCCGCGTTGTCTTCATGGCTCGAGGATTCTTCCAATGAATTTTCGTGTGGCAGGAGGCACACTTTATTTAATGCGCGTCTTTGAAGTCCCTTGACTGTTATAAAATCCGCAACCCGGCAGATCCCATCTCTGCCAGGGTATAACCGGTGCACTCTTCCTATTCGCCATTTCATGGGCGGCAGGTTATCCTCCTTGAAAACGACCATAGATCCTTCCTTTATTTGGTCTGAAGGCGAGCGCCATTTCGTTCTCTTCTGAAGTTCTGATAGGTATTCATTATGCCACCTCTTCCAGAAACTTTCTCTTAAGGATTCTATCAATTGGTATCTGGTTTTAATTTTTCTCTCTGTAGCAGCAGGAGGCGACGGCAATGATGTCAGTGGACGGCCGATCAGGAAGTGCCCTGGGGAAAGGGGAGAGAGGTCATTGGGGTTACAAGATAGAGGAGTTATGGGTCGGGAGTTGAGGACAGCTTCTATTTGTGTACAAAGCGTACTCAACTCCTCGAACGTCAAACTTGCATTACCTACAACTCTTTTAAGGTGAAACTTTGCGCTTTTTATACCTGCTTCCCATAGCCCGCCAAAAGTAGGGGAATAAGGGGGATTAAAAATAAACTTAATGCCTTCCTCTGCTGTAAAATTATATATTGAATTAATGCTTGACTGCAATGCTTTTTTTAATTCATTATTGGCACCCACAAAATTAGTTGCATTATCGCACAATATCTGACTCGGTTTTCCTCTACGAGAAATAAATCTGCGGAGGCAGGAAATAAAGGCATTGCTACTTAAATCACTAACAATCTCTAAATGAACCGCCTTAGTACAAAAACAAACGAAAATACATAAATAACATTTTGAAATGCGATTCCCGCGGCCGATTTTAGACGAAATAAGGAATGGCCCTCCAAAATCAGTTCCACAAATTTGGAAAGGGTAATTCTGTGTGACTCTGGTAGACGGCAACTGGCCCATCAATGGCTCCATAGTTTTGCCTCGAAATCTTGTGCATATTACACACTGACGTACTATTTTACGCGCGAGGGTCCTCCCCCCGAGAGGCCAAAACTGATCCCGAAAACCAGCCAAGAGCAATTGAGGGCCAGCGTGCAAAGAATGCAAGTGGTCCGCTCGCATCAATAGTTTCGTAAAGTGATGTTTTCCATCAAGCAGTATAGGATGCTTTTTCTCAAAATTAAAAGAGCTATTGTCGAGCCGACCACCTACTCTCAAAATGGATTTTTCGTCCAGAAATGGAGAAAGCTGAGCTAAATTTGACGAGGTAAGTAATTTTTTATTTTTTATTAGGTTTATCTCAGTTTCAAAAGAAATCAATTGTGCAGATTTTATCAATAAGGTAAGTGATTTATTTAGTTCATCTTCTTTTAGAGGTCCAGTATATTTATTATTTTTGTTTTTTGTGTTTATAAATCTTAATACAAACGCAAATATTCTTTTTAATTTTAATGCACTTGAGTATTTTTCAAATCTTACGAATTCAGAATTTTCTTCATTTTTAAGTTTAGTTAAGGTAGGTAAAGCTTTTAATTCAGGTAATATTATTTTAGTGTTAGGAATTTCAGGCCATTGGGATTCCTCCGTATTTTTTAAGTAATCCGGACCTTCCCACCACATGGAGCAATTAATCAGATAACCCGGATCTACTCCTCGAGATGCCATATCAGCAGGGTTTTGTAGCCACAACTTTTGCAACAATACTTTCAGTGTTATAGTGCACGCACTGAGTAAGCCGAGCGGGTCAAAAATTTTACAGGTTTCCGATAAAATTATGCGTTTTGTGATTTTATTTGTGTTATCATTTATGTTTATAGAAAAATTCAGTGTATCTGTTTCAGGAGACCATGACACACCTAACACGCTAGACTTTTTATCTAAATCAAGAGGATTTGTGTTTGTAGATTCCGAGAAAATTTGGGTACAATTAGTACGAAATTTATGCAATGGGAAGCATGACGAATCTAACTGATCTACTACGTTCTTTAGGATGTAAGCTAGTTCTGCTTGACTATCTGCCCCTGTCAAAAGATCATCCATGTAAAAATCTCGTTTGATAATTTCAGCTATAATAGGATCTGAGCATTCATGAGAAAGCTGCAAGAGACAACGAGTACTTAGGAAAGGTGCTGATGCAGTTCCATAAGTCACCGTGTTAAGGCGTAAAACTTCAAGCGGCTTAGAGTCGTTATCTCTCCACAAAATCAATTGTAAATTACGTTGGGGTTCTTGTATCTCAATTTGACGATACATTTTCTGTATATCTCCTGTTAATACAAACTTATGCTGACGGAACCTAATGAGAACGTTGAACAAGTCATCTTGGACTACGGGTCCAATGCACTGAATGTCATTTAGGGACTTTTTTGACGACGTTTTTGCAGCTGCGTCAAAAACGACACGTAATTTTGTTGTTTCACTACCTTCCCGAAAAATTGCAAAATGAGGTATATAGTTACCGAATTTAGGTTTATCAATTTTTGTCAAGTGATCTAAAGCTTCATATTCGTGTATAAATTTACAATACATCTCTTTGAGTTCAGGATCTTTATTTAGCTTTTTTTCTAAATTATAAAAACGTTTGGCAGCCATGTTATATGAATCTCCTAGTGCAGTTTCAGGTATCTCGGTAAGAGGCATTAATACGGAAAATCTGCCACTAGGCAAACGCTTTGTATTTTTAAGGAAATGTTCCTCACAAAATTGCTCGTCAGTCGTGGCTGAAAATTTTGAAGAAGGAAGTTCCTCTAAGGCCCAAAACTTTGCAAGGTCTTCACTGATTTGTTTTGTAAAATTGCAATGAATTTTGTGAGGGATTCTATTATAAGGTTTGTAGTAACTACGACCGGCTAATATCCAGCCAAGTTTAGTGTTATGAAGGATAGGCTTTTTAACACCTAGTGAAATCTGTTCGGGAATTAGGAGATCATAAAATATGTCCGCTCCCAATAAAATATCCACATCTGCTGGGTTATAAAATTTAGGATCAGCAAATTGGATGTTGTTAGGTAAATTTAAGCTTACTACATCGATGGGGAAATTAGGCAATTGGCCTGTGACCTCAGGCACTACTAGACAGTTTAGGTTTGTATGAAATGCAGTTAATAACGAACTGATTTTTATATTGCAACTCTCTGAAATGGGAACTTGCATGTTGTTAATACCCGATATTATTAAGGTATCGGGATCACGACTAACTAACCCCATTTTCTTTTTCAGGTTTACAGTCATCAGACAAGATTGACTCCCTCCATCCAGCACAGCACGGGCTATGTAGGTATTATTGTTTTCAGGATCGATTATTTTCACCAAAGCAGTACCTAAGAGCACCTGTCCTGTAGATTTAGCTGATAAAGCGGCAGATGGATGACTAAAGTTTTTCGTATTATTAGATTGATCACTATTATTTTGAGGAGTTTGATGTAATAAAGTATTATGTTTCTGTTTACAGATTCTACAAGCGCCTGATCGACAATCATCAACAACGTGGCCTCGTTGGAGACAGTTAAGACAGAGTTGAAGCTGTTTAGCCTTGTTTGTTTTTTCTTCAGGAGATAATCTTTTAAAATCAACACAATGAAATATTTTATGTTTTTGGTTGCATGATGGACAAGAAAATATATGTTTTGTGTTAGAAGAAGTGACGAAACTTTTAGTGTGTTTATTATGCTGATACGACGGTTTGTTGTCGTCAGATTTCTTATAATATGAAGATGATGATTTGTTATGATCATCACGCTTCTCGTTCCTACTAACAATCATTGTCTCTAAAACATCGGCACGACTACGCAAAAAGGTAATGAAGTCTGTTAATGAAGGTACTTCATCACAAGAATTATTTTTATGTTCTTCCCATTTTCTTAAAGTAATGGTATCAATTTTTGTACACATGATGTAAATGATGAGAACATCCCATTGTGTTGTAGGTTGGCCTAAGGTTTCAAGTGCGCGTAAATTTTTTAAAACTTGATCAATCAAATATCGAATAGCCTTGTAAGATTCTCGAGTAATTGATTCAATACCAAACAAAGATTTAAGATGATTATTAATTAAGATTTTCTTGTTATCATATCTTTCACAAAGTAATTTCCATGCCACCTTATAATTTTCAGATGTAAATTCAATGGATTTTATAACAACTGTAGCGCTGCCTACAAGTGACGATCTCAAATAATGAAATTTATTAATGTTTGGAATTGAATCTACAGAATTTATCAAAGAATCAAATGTATCCCTAAATTCTAACCATTTTAAGTAATTTCCGTCAAAGGTAGGTAATTGAATAGTTGGTAGCCTTATATTATTCAAATGATTGCAACTACTTGTTGAAGACCGTCTTGAATTACAAGAACGTTCACTAGCTGCGTCGTTGTCTTTATTATTGAACTTAGTAATATAATTTGTGTATGACTCTTCAATCTCACGAGCTAATGACGTAGAAATAAAAAATTGAGTCTCAAATAAGTCCCTTTCATCATGATGAGTTTGAACATCAGTAGCGATTTCTAATTTTGTTTGAATCCTATCAAATTCATCAAAAACCTTTTCAATTTTGAGCAAACGGGCATTTAATTCTTTAATTTGCAAACTAGAAATATTTTCTACAGGTATTTTATTTAAAGTTTCAATAAAATTTTTAAATTTTGTTAAACGTCCCTTTAACGAACCTCGCATTATGATTAAATCGCTAAATTGTATTTGTTCCGCATCTGACTTGCTAACGTTATCATTTTCAGACATTTTATATAAGTACAAATAATAAATTAAGCAAATAAATACTTGATGTCAAACCACTGAATTATGTTAATTGTGATGAAATATTCGTTCCACACTGCGCGGTGTAATAGGCGGCCACACGGCGATCGCTACGGTGTAAGCTCGTGGAGCCGGCCTCCCGATACAATGTCACGCGCAGTTGTCGTGATAGCTGGAATGTTCGGCAAATTTTCGATTTAATTAAACGTATACAATATGTTAAGCAAAGGAGGAAATAAAGTTTAGTTTAAGTTTATTAAGCAATGAAGAATTTCGGCTATAGTTTTATAACGTGAGCGTGTGAGCGTCGGCGACAGCTGCCTTATAGTTATGATTTTTGAAGCATAAAAACGTATTTTCAACAGCGTACTTTAAGTGCTTTAAATTTTAAGCAAAAGCAATATGATGGAGTGCACAATAATATTTATATAATTTTGTGGTTGCCAATAATATTAACGTAAATAAGTAGGTAATTATTTTATGAATACATGTTTGCAGAGAGGCTTGGTATGACTCATCAAATCGCAAGCGTCGGCGATCGATTTTGTGGAGAGACTTGAAGGCGTAATAAATTTATTCTAATTTAACACGTAGGTATAATGAAGACGTGAAATGTTTATTGCACAAATGCTCAAGAAAAGGCTCGTATTTTGATGACTAACCCTTATGCGTCGTGCAATTTTATATAAATAGCAAAAATAAATAGCAAAATAAATACCCAAACATCAAATCAAGTGACGTATAAGTACCGTATAAGCACTAGCAAATTATGATTATGTCTGCAAGTAACTTATCGCGGTTTTAGGCAATAGCAGTTTAACTTACTTGAAATTAAACACACCTTATACACAAAATGAAGAGGGAAATAATTATGAAAAAAGGAAAGGCACTCCCCTGATTATGAGTCCACGTAGAACGCTGCACACGGCCACGCCCTCCAATGGAAAATTCCGCTGCGCCCGGCCACGGCGATCGAATGTTCTTGAAGATTGCAGCCGTCCTGTCACGGTCGCCAATTTTGTCTCGGATTGGACAAAGAAAACAACTATTTTCGAGGTTGATGGTGTATTACTTCGTTATGATAATACAGAAAAACTTGTATGCGAACTTTAAGTACATAGGTATTAATAATTTAAAATAAACAAAGAAAACGACTGTCGCCGACGCTAGCGATTTGATGAGTCCCGGGCGCCGGCCCCGCGCCGTCGAGCGGCGAGCCGCGGTACCCCGCTCCCCGCCGCCGTCGCTTGCGCCGCCACTCGCCGCACGCCTCCCCGCTGCCCCGCGCCTGAGCTCTTTAGCGTCGTAGACATAGTTAATATTTCAATTTGTTAGTTTCTATTAAAGAATTATATTTATTTATTTATTTATTTATTTATTTATAATCTTTATTGCATACAACACAAATACAAATTTCACACACACGGACAGGACATTAGATGCAAAGGGCGGCTTTATTGCTTCAAGCAATTTCTTCCAAGCAACCCGAGCAGCCAATGTATTGGAAAGAAAAGAAAATTAAGGTAGATTATGTACACAATAGAAATAAAAAAAGGACATCACATAATAAAATAAAAGACAACAACAAAATTATGACAAATAAAAACACATGAAAATTATACAAACATTTCAAACTATTTATACAAATCAGTACGCCTAGAAATGATTGTGATTTAAGAACTGGGACATAGCTTTTTAATACAAGTTTCTTTGATGTTTGTTGTTCGAGATACTGATAGATTTTTTTTCAATCGTTTATTTCTGGGCTTTTGAACGAACGAATGAAACATTAAAAAATACCACTTTTTACAAAAATAACACATAGAACGATACAGATTCGCTGTTATCGGGTCGCGTTCGGGCCAATGACTGTATGCGTTATCATATCATATCAACACAGCAGCCCATACAATTACCTTTAAATACACTAAATAGCAATTGTTTTATTATGTTTTGGTCAGATGTGGTCAGTGTCTCCATATGTAAATTGAGAAGTACTGTGTTGCAAGGGTAAAAATACGGTGTTTCTAGAAAAAATACGGTGAATCTACTAAAAGTGTACCGTGTAAATTACCGTGTAATTTTTGAAAGGAAAAAAAAACAACATTAAGAACCAAATTAAGTCTGAATACATTTAATTAACAAAGAAAATTGAAAGAGGTAACATATGGAACATAATATTATTCTGAATCAGACTCTTAGCACGACAGTGTCTTTTTCGTAAATAGATTTATTCATTTTTGACAACATGTCGTTAGTTGGCCTGAAATCCACACAGGTTTTGCCATTTCTTTTAATCGATTGCTGGGTGAAAATATTCCCTTTTATTGTTTTAGTTAGTTGAAGTTGAAACAGTTTTTAGATTTAAATGCTTACTACGTACGTATTCGTCACTCGCTGTAATTAGAACTAATTAGAAGTAAAACAATGTAGGTGGGTCTAGGCAGCCAATTTAAAGTCATTCATCCATCACACATACAAATTACTTTCTTTCCTTTATTTAAATAAGGACGAGAATGGATTGCGTGGTGCAGGCAAACTTTTAGATATTGGGGATTCCCCTGGCAACCAGGAGCAGTGTTGCCACTATAAAATTTATTAAATTGACTGACTGGAGATTCGTTTTACGCAATACATGATGAAATATTTACAACAACGTAATTACGATGATATGTGACACGGTAATACACTATTACCTTGACGGTAGATAGAGACCAGATTACGGTGCATCTACGGTAATTGTATATGGAGACACTGGATGTGGTATCTCTTAGTTTGCAGACTTGACCAAAGAATGAAGCTGTCAACCTCATTTTTCGTTGCTTCAACCATTCTTGGGTGGCTCCTTGACCTATGGTTTTTATTTGAATTTCATGCCTCTGACTCGCACTTTGACTTAATTCTAATAACAGTTCGTTTTTTTTTTTTGAAAAACTTCACTGTGGAGGTCTGCTGCTTTCTCCATATCCCCATAATGCTCATCTCAAACTCAAACTCAAACTCAAACTCATTTATTTGGCACCAATTTTACAAAAATAAGGTAATAAAATAAAATAAAAAACAAACAAAAAGAAGAAACACAAACAAAATTAAAATTAAACAAATAAAATCTGCATGTGCAACATTTTTTTTGATTCGTTTTGCGTCTCTATTTGTGTCTGCTTTCCTTTTGTTTTTAGAAGCTATACGCTTTAAATATTTTGTAGGTATTTCGGTATTTTTTGCTAGCGCATTTACTAAATTACCCGTGTTTTGTTTTGCAGCTGCTGCAAAACACCGCGCTTCGTACCACGCAGACAATAGTCGACCCGTTTTCCACCAATAAATTTCGCGATAAAAGAATTAAATTGTTCAGCTATATTATTTGTGTGAGCCATTAAAAGACTTTCTGCATTCGTTATAAGAAGCCTCAAAATAGAAAAAATGCCATACCATAAACCACATTTTTTCATTTCAGGGACTAAATTGTCACCACTAATTCCTTTGCAAAAATAAGGTTTACATTTGTCGTGGTCACCGAAGACATGGCATGGACTATTTAACAAATCTTGATTTAAATTATTAATTTTTTGCTCCACTGTCATATTTGGTTTTTTACGAAAGTATATTACTGGGAAAAGGATTCGCCTGATGAAGTTTTAAATTGACATGTGTTTCAAGTTAGATTGACAAATGTTTCAAGTCCGTATCGATTAATTTACCTTGATGATAAATCTGCTTAAAGACATCGATTAAAGTTTAATCGATGTCTTTAAGCAGATTACCTCTCTTCAAAGATAAAATTGATAGACGTCAAATGTTGCCTATTAAATTGGCTCTACTATAATTATTTTAGTTTAATAGAGGAGTAGTAGTAGTAAATATTAAATAAACTTCATTCATGATTAAAATTTTTTTTTCAATTGAAAATCAAATATCGGTTATATCGTGTTGTTTGGAATAATTCCACATTTTAATTTTTCAATAAGTAAAGCGTGAATTTCATTCTTTCATCGCTCATCATTTGCCAAGTGCAACATTTTGCATCTGTGTTCCTCTTACTTATATTCTAGTTCGTTTTAAGAAGCCTCCATTTAAAGCTGAATTAGCTATGTCCACACTGTGCCTTTTTTCGTTCATCAAGGGCATGCGTCACAGCGCAGTCAACAGCGCACGAAACGCATGCCCTTGACGCATTCGTTCTTGACAGTTGAAAGCACAGCGCGCGCTGCGAAAGACGTTTCCCGCGTCTGGTGGATTTCTGTGCCACAAAGCGTTCAACAATAAGATAAATTGTTTGAACACCTTGAATAAATATGAAGAAGACATTTAATTGTCTCTTGCAGCTAAGAACCTAAGTGTTATAGCTAATTTTATTTCACTAGGTATTGCTTCACGTAACTTGGTTGACTGCTTTGTTATTATTGGTGTAACCAATTTCAAAAGTCTATCGAATTTTTTTTCAGACATACGTGTAAAATTTTTAAAAAGAATATCTTTATCTTCTCGTAGTTCTCTCATAATCACATTACTTCGATTATTGTAATAGCCTCGTATCTAAAACTTTCGCTTGGTTTTTTTTTTCTGGAATTTCTTATGATCAAGTAAGCAGCACATATTCCACTAAGTAAAATGCTGTCGTCGCACATGTTTCCACATTGCCCAATTGCCTGTTTTTCATTTATTGATTTTAAAATATTAAACTTTTCCTCATTGCCTTCGGATTGAGAAATTGTAAGTTCAACGAATAATTCGGATAAAGTTTTTCCGAACGCATCAATAGACGCGTCATTTTGCTTACAATTTATTTTTTTTTTTTTGCAAAGCACTCGTAGACTTTTTAGGTAAAAGAAGCATTTTCATATCATTTAAAATATTTTGAACAGTATCGTACTTCGTTTGTAATTTTAGCCTAGCAGATTGCGACAAACGGCTTTTCAAAACAAAAGATATCAAATGCGACTGTGACTCATCATTGAGAACCGAACTATAGCATCGATGCTGTAGTAGGTGGTGCTTGTCCAGAGGTCCATAAAGGTTGAATGGACGAGAATTGATTATTTTGACTTAAAATCACGGCTGCAACTGGCTGTTGATTTATGGTTTTCATATTTTGGGACTCTCTACTCGAATGCGATATATTATTATTTGTATCACCTTGTCTGCAAAACAAATCGGCCTCAGCATCGTTCACAATTTTAGCATAATGCTTAACATTCAACGTTAAGCATTATGCCGCATAATGCGCTCTAGTGCTGTAATTGGAAAACGGGGATTACTTGTTCTGTGCTTTTTCAGTGTGCAGCTGTACACGAAGTATGTTGTTTGAGAAGATTTCGGCGTGTACTTACTATTTTTTGGACGATGCCGTTTAACCGGTTTCACTGTACAGTGTTTTAATATACATGCGTCTTGACTCCTTTTGTCTTTAAACTTATAAAATGTTTCAAAAAACGATTTTACATCCATCATCGAAAGTGATCTGCATTTCAAACTTCTTATGATTACATAACGGCCTTAGAGCAAGTGTTTTCGGAGAATACCTAAAACAATATCATAATGTACCTACTACATATTTTTTTACCTATTTTTAGATATGTGTATTTTATGTATATAACAATCATTATGTAGGTATCTTTTATTCTTAATTTGGGTTATAAAATATGCGGGATGTAACAGACACCGACTTGATTACAACGTATTCAATACACCATTTTGAAAACCGCCACACAGAAGGTTTTCATCAGCAATTTAAAAAAAATCTGCAAGTTTCCTACAAAATTTCAGTACCTACACGGTCAAAATGTAATGTAGAAAATCCCGTTTTTTTTTTAATTGCCAACAAAAATTACTACGTAGATGTAATATATCCTATATGTATTGTACTACGATAGATTTAATAGGTGGATTATAAAAAAAAAACTAACTAAATATAATAATTGTCCGTATCTGAAAAACACAGATTCAGTTACTTCATGAATACATAAAAAGGAAAAAAATTGTCTGATATTCTTTTTAATTATCTTTTTTAAACCCTCTTACTTCAATTTAAGGGTTTTCCGAGTACAAACACCGTTTGTAATTCCGCAAGAGTTGAAAGCATGTTCACCTTTTCTCCATGCGTTTTCTTTGACGTGGTTTGTTGCGGCGTCAGTTTTTTATTTTCTATTATGAGTTTGTGCTTCTCCACCAAACTATAAGTGAGGAGCTTCGGAACAAAAACCGCTAAATCCACTTTCTAAGATTTTTGACAAATCGGAAAAAAACGTTTTTTTTCTTTGGTTTTTTAGGTAAAAGAGAGTAGAATATCTTAATATATCAACATTAGCAACATGGTTTGGTGGCCAAATCAACAGATTCGTGTGTGAAGTAATAAACGAAAAAAAAATGGATATAGCGGTTTTTGCTTAGACTATCCGGATTTATCGTTTTTTGAAAAAATCAACTAAGGATTTATCGCTTTGTGAAAAAACTAAGTATATGAGGAATTAAAAAAAAAACTATACAAATAAAAATTGTAGGGACACACACATGCAATTCGCTGATCGAGCTTTTTGTATATGTGTGCGTCCACATTGTTTCCCCGACGCTTTCTACATTTTATTAGAATTATTTTTTAGTAGTGCATAACGGCTAGCTTAAACAACACATATATGTACTCGTATTGTGAAGAGTAATAAAGTGATTAAAGGAAAGGCATTATTTTTTGGGCAACCTTAGGGGGCAGCAGCACTACTCAACATTGGTGACCCCGACGTGATGAGAGAAACGGAGCGATTATCATGGACTCTCGACGAAAATCGTCGTAGATATCGTAGTTCCGTGGCATGATTTCATCTGGATTCTGGAGAACATGGTCGGCGTTCCAAATGGCGCCAGGTATTGAATTGTTCTCATGAAAACGCCTACGGACTCCAGCTGAGTTTTCTGCATTGGAGAGATATTCTACGGTCCTCCGTAGGGTACTTAAGGTAACGTTCTCAGGCCGAGGTGTAGGTTGGCCATTCCTGTCGACAGGGTCCACGGCGACAGCAGGAACATAAATTTTATCTTCGTACTTCACGTACCCTATGGCATTTATAATCTTTCTAATTGGCTCAGGCACAATGGTCACACTTTGTGCAACTCTGAGCATTACAATTAACTCCTGTTTGCTTGATGCTGTCTTGCAGACGCGGAACAACTGGTAAATCAGTTTTGATAGCCTCGATCTTAGCCTCTAAAAGGCCGAGGAAAACACGATACATAGCATATATATTGGGCACTTGTATATTTTAGTGGTAAGAAATGGAAATAAAGGTCAAATGACAAAGTCCCAAGCCGATGCCACGGGTGGTAATCGACAACGTTATAGCTTTCAGTGTTTGCTGCTCACTCAAGCGAGCCAAGGCATCCTCCTCATTAGATCCAACGAACACCTTCTTCCGGATCTCTTCTTGAAGGTTGAGCATAGTTTCTGCTCCTTTTGTTCTGCGCATCTGCGACACTCTCATCCTTTGGTATTGTTGACGCCCTCGACTTTGGCGTCCTTTACCTCTGCCGGGGTAGGGTGAAGCATTTTGAATCGGAAAAGTTTCCATAGCTGCGAGCTAGTGGGGGTCTGCAATCAGGGAACCCAAAAACTCGTTCGTAAGTTCGTATTCCGATCAGTTTTAATTAGGCTAAGCCGTTTAGATGTAAGATTTTTCCAGCTGAGTTTTCTGCATTGGAGAGATATTCTACGGTCCTCCGTAGGGTACTTAAGATAACGTTCTCAGGCCGAGGTGTAGGTTGGCCATTCCTGTCGACAGGGTCCACGGCGACAGCAGGAACATAAATTTTATCTTCGTGCTTCACGTACCCTATGGCATTTATAATCTTTCTAATTGGCTCAGGCACAATGGTCACACTTTGTGCAACTCTGAGCATTACAATTAACTCCTGTTTGCTTGATGCTGTCTTGCAGACGCGGAACAACTGGTAAATCAGTTTTGATAGCCTCGATCTTAGCCTCTAAAAGGCCGAGGAAAACACGATACATAGCATATATATTGGGCACTTGTATATTTTCGTGGTAAGAAATGGAAATAAAGGTCAAATGACAAAGTCCCAAGCCGATGCCACGGGTGGTAATCGACAACGTTATAGCTTTCAGTGTTTGCTGCTCACTCAAGCGAGCCAAGGCATCCTCCTCATTAGATCCAACGAACACCTTCTTCCGGATCTCTTCTTGAAGGTTGAGCATAGTTTCTGCTCCTTTTGTTCTGCGCATCTGCGACACTCTCATCCTTTGGTATTGTTGACGCCCTCGATTTGGCGTCCTTTACCTCTGCCGGGGTAGGGTGAAGCATTTTGAATCGGAAAAGTTTCCATAGCTGCGAGCTAGTGGGGGTCTGCAATCAGGGAACCCAAAAACTCGTTCGTAAGTTCGTATTCCGATCAGTTTTAAAACATTGGTAAGGAGATTCTAGTTTAGCTATTTCAGGAGGAAAAGCTGAGCTACCTTAGAATCTAATTTTATCTTCATCAAACTCCATATTCTTCTTCTTCCAGACAAGTTTCCTCTTATCCAAAAAGAAATCTAAAATATTACCACCAGGAGAATTATTTTGATTTTCTGCTTCTTCCTGTGGTTCTTCAACAAGAGGAGGGTGGTCTTCTTCATTATCTTGGTGATCATATTCATCGTCATTTTCATCCGCTAACAGATGTAGAAGTTCATCTCTAGTATATTGTAAATTTGATGGATCTTCATCCTCAGAGTCATCAGCTTCCAGTCCGTCTTCTGACAACCAACCATCTTCCAGCTGAGCTAGATATCGTTCTATGTCTTTGTCTACCAAGTTAATCTAGAACAACAACAAAAAAACATATAAACTGTAAACTTTTATGAACTGAAATTTTTCCATACATCAGGTATGACGGTACTGCATAATGATGTAAATTTACGTCATACCAAATCAACTTTATTTTGGATATATTTTCCATATTTTCTTTACAATTACTAACAGATAATAAATAACTCACCTTATTTCTACTCATTGTGAAATTTTTCAAAGATTGCCGTCTATTATATACCACAAATTATTATTTTGTTTATACCGGTACAACAAATGTATTACCGTTTGCAGGTAACCAAGATAACATTGACATTTGACATTGACGTTTATTTTTTTCTCAAAATATTTACGTTCCATTTTATCCATAGATACTTAAAACTAACTTAAAAAACGTCAACATGGCATACCGATTTCTATGCTTTTTTTACCTGTGAACGGCTTGATGGAAATTTCCATCAAGATGCAATGAAGGGTTAATTAGGCTAAGCCGTTTAGATGTAAGATTTTTTTATTGATGTAAAAATAAGAAATATTACGAATTAATATGTGTCTTGCATTGTTATCTTGCATTGTCATTTTGTATTTAACGGTAATTGTTGTGTGTTTATTATGTCTTTTGATAAAACTTTTTTTTGGAGTGTATAATTTTTTTTGAAAAGGGGGGGGAATAATGTAGGGACACACACATGCAATTCGCTGATCGAGCTTTTTGTATATGTGTGCGTCCACATTGTTTCCCCGACGCTTTCTACATTTTATTAGAATTATTTTTTAGTAGTGCATAACGGCTAGCTTAAACAACACATATATGTACTCGTATTGTGAAGAGTAATAAAGTGATTAAAGGAAAGGCATTATTTTTTGGGCAACCTTGGGGGCAGCAGTACTACTCAACAAAAATCAAGTGTGTTTATTATTTATTATCGTATTAGATGACATTAAACTTATACTACGGCCATTATTTCTTCTTCTATGCAGTCACATTCTTCATGGGAAATTACATGTTCATTAACATTACCTTCAGTCATGTCATGTTGTCTATCAACAGTAAATTTTTATACAATTTCCTCCATTTTTAACAACCTTTTTTACGTTATGACCTTTTTTATGTTGACGTCAATCTTACAGCAACCGAAATGAAAACCGTTAGAAAATTAATCTAAATTTAACATTGAAAAACTCAGGAAACCGTTAACTGTTACCAAGACTGCTAAGTGCTACACTCTTTCATCCTCACTTTCATCCGTCAGAGTTAATGTTTAAATTCTGTCACTGTCATTAAATCCACAGACCATAGATCACAGACTAAATCTAGTGTAGCCAATATCATGGACGGAAGAAATCAAACTCCTTTGGCCATTATTAATTTGCCATAAAGCAAATGGAATTGATATATTGGTTTTTGTCTCAACCTTATAAAAATCTATTGATCAAATCTATTGACTAAATATACCTGCGATTCCTCTCAAAGACCTCATCAAGTTTTAGAACGTAAAGATAAATTTTTCAAAATTAAGATAGGCGATTACATTAGAACTATTTCAATAGACAAATTAAAACCCGCATTTCTTATTAACAACGGCTCAGTCATACAAGACGCCTCGCCTAATAAGTCAATGGATTCAAAAACAAATAACGAGGCGCATAACAACAGTAACAATAACAATCATCAGTTCCGAACACGATACGGACGAATTCACATTACGGGAAGAATGTTAACTTCATAGAACGAAAAACTATTCGACACTACCGCCATCTCTGTGATGCCCAAGTACAACAATCGAGGCGGAAAATTTGAACCAGATCACGTGATTTATAATATATTTGAAGACTAGAAACAATTCTGACACTCCCAGATTACTTCAGAAAGGTCGCCGAGTACTTTTAAAATTTAGAGGCCTTTCTGGAGTAATCTGGAAGTGCCAGAATTGTTTCTAGTTCCCAATCTTTCAAGATAGAGGGGAGGAGAGTTTAATGAAACAGGTATTTCTTCGATAGTTTTATTAAATTAGCAAATCGTATGTTACTGCTTACAAATCCATTTTAAATTTTAGGAAAAATTGCTTATCAACTTAAACACATGCAAGTTTTCAAAATTTTCGTTAAAATATACTTAATGCACAGAAAACGACTGTCTTATAAATGTAGGTATTATTGTCTGCAAAACATCTGAATAATGGTACAGATTTGAACAACAGGATTGATAATTTATTAAACAATCTTTCAGAAAACTACCCTTTTTGCATGCATGCCGTTTTTGTCAAACTGTTAGCAGCAGTGTATCAAATTGTTACAATGGCAGCAAATCTGAAAAAATCCAAAAGTGCACGCCTCATAATTTTTTTTAATAAATATTTATTAATTATTATTTTTGTTTATTTAATAACAATTAAACCACATCGAATCAGACCCTGAAAAATGAAAGGGTTCTATTCCTGAGCATACTCAAGCGTAAGAGAAAAAAAAAGACTCGATTAGTAAAGTATTTCGGTCGCTATCGTGTTAACAAGAAAAAGGATCCGCACATACAGACACACGGACGTCCAAGACAGAACTTTTTTAAACTGTTTTTTAACTAGTTTAAATAACAAAAATGACATCAAAAATATCATGAACGTTAAAAATAGTGTTTTTTCTTAATATGTGTGTGTATGTATTATCTTACAAGTGCAATGTATGATACATAAAGACATTTTAAGTTTGAAAAATCAGATGTTTTGCGCGAAGTGACAGTAGTACCCACCTCAACGCTTCGCTTATGAGGCGTGCAATAATTGTGTTAAAGTTTGTTAATTTATTTACATACAAGGTGTAGATGAAAATACCTGTTTATTAAAATATTCTACATTATGTTATAATGGTTTACAGCCACATCTTCAACAACAAAAAAGTATTCGAGAAAAGAAGCTACATTTTCTTTTCACCGACCCCTTGTTGTTGAAATCAATAAACACACTTGTCCTGTCTGTAACTATTTTCACAAAATTTGCCATAGTAACAATTAAATTACATTATTAATTCAAAAACAGAATTATTTGAAAATAGCATAAAACCAACTGCCTAACATTTAAATATAATATTATCAAGCACCAATGTGATTTTTCCAATTTACATGTATTTTCTATGTTTATCTTGGATATCACTGACATAGGTGAAGGAAAATATCGTGAGTCGCCTGTTTTCAGAACATACACAATCCAAATGAAACTTCATACGCATAAGCAGGATATATAGGTCTGATAAATTCTATCTTCAGCTAATTGGAAATCTCAGTTTAATTTTGCTATTACACTATTTTTAGAAAATTATAACTTTTTTAAGTACCTAAATCCTGCTTATTGCATAATATGAAGTTTCATTAAAATCGGGTCGATTTGAATGAAACTTCATAATATGTCGTTTCAAACTTTCAATGTGATGTCATTGAAAGTTTGTAAGGACTTAAAAGTTTGTATAAAATGCCTTATGAAGAATGTAATGACAATTATTTATGTTGTAATATATCTAATTTTCTTTTTAATGCTTTGTTTGTGTGTGTTTCGGAAAATTGGCGATTTTTAAGCACACAAAATCGTTTAACAGTTATGTAAAATACACTATTAATAATAAAATCAATATTCATCCTATAGTGTTCTTCACAGTTCATTAAAAATCTAAAATTTACTTGTTCTGACAGTTTAATAGTTGCCTTTTGTTTTAAATTCAAATAATGTGATGACGTTAAAAAGAAACTGTTGCAGATAGTAGCGCAACTTTCGACACATCTTATTAATGCTTGAGATGCATAGTTCAATCCTTTTTTATGTCATTATATTCTTTATACGCTACGAATGTGTATACAAGCTCGCCAGTGTCCTTAGCTTTAAAAATGAAGTCACAATTTTTACATGTGCTTTTACGATTTTTCAATAAAAAACCACAAACATATGCACAAGCTTGTAATTCTTCAGAATCAGACACACTTTCTTCAAAAGAATCCTCAATTAACGAAAGCATGTCTGAAACAACTGGATCTTCTGTTTTACTTTCTGTGCATATATTTGTGGCAGTGGATTTAGACATATTTTGTTTGGTATTTGTCATTGTCGTACAGTCATCTTCTGCGCAATTGCCTGACCCCAAGTGAGCAAGGTTGGACAGAATGGCCGTCTTCAACCCAGCGATAAATTGTCCAGTTGTTGGATTATAATTAGCACCACAGTTTCCTCTTATGGTGCCAAACAAATTTTCGAGAGGGTCCTGTTGAAGACGGCGAGTTGATAGAGCTCTAACAGCATGTTTTTTTTTTTAAATTATTAAAAAGCTTTTCTATTCCGTTAAGTGTCCATATCCAACCTTGCTTTGATGGGGGCTGGCTTTGACACCCTACAAATTCGCAAGTTGCAAAAAACTTTTTCATTTTTGCAAAATGTTTTAAGTGTGGTGACACATGACCGACCTATGACCGAGGTGCGCTTTACACAAAGTAAAGTGCGAAAGGTACTTTTCTTTCTCGACATCCATAAAGCGAGTGGCCCTGATGGTATCCCTGCAATTGTCTTAAGAACGTGTGCTCCAGAATTGGCTCCCGTTTTTGCACACTTGTTTCAACACTCTTATGATGTCGGCATTGCCCCTGCTTCGTGGAAAACCGCCGCAGTGCACCCGATCCCTAAGAAAGGCGATCAATCGGACCCCTCTAACTACAGGCCCATTGCTATTACCTCTTTGCTCTCAAAAGTCATGGAAAGCATAATCAACCGTCAGCTCTTAGGTTACCTAGAGGAGAACCAGCTGATCAGTGACCATCAGTATGGCTTTCGCCATGGACGATCAGCTGGTGATCTCTTGGCCTTTCTAACTCACCGATGGGCTGCGGCTATTGAGAGTAAAGGGGAGGCACTAGCCGTTAGTCTTGATGTCGCAAAAGCCTTTGATCGGGTGTGGCACCGGGCTCTTCTTTCGAAGCTTACATCATATGGACTCCCCGAGAAGTTACACACATGGATAGCCAGCTTTCTTGCGGCACGAAATATTCGGGTCTTGGTCGACGGATCGAGCTCGGATCTTATGCCTGTTAACGCTGGCGTACCCCAAGGCTGTGTTCTTTCACCCACACTATTCCTTCTGCATATCAATGACATGTTACAAATTAGTAACATTCATTGCTATGCAGATGATAGTACTGGAGACGCTTTTTACACTGGCCATGCTAACTTCTCGCAAGAAAATGTCGATGAGTGCAGAAACACTCTGGCGTTGAAAATTGAAACTCTTTTGGGAGAAGTTTCAGAGTGGGGACGTCAAAACCTGGTCGAGTTTAACCCCGCTAAGACGCAACTATGTGCATTTACGGCCAAAAAAAAGCCATTTGAATCAGCTCCCCTCTTTATGAACACTCCCCTTAGCGTCAAGCCTAGCATCGCAATTCTTGGCGTCAATGTTTCTAACGATGTTCAGTTTCGCGATCATTTGGAAGGTAAAGCTTCTCTAGCTTCTAAAAAACTGGGCGTCCTAAATAGAGCGAAGCAGTACTTCAGGCCTGACCACCTTCTTTTACTTTATAAAGCTCAGATACGGCCACACATGGAGTACTGCTCACATCTCTGGGCTGGAGCCCCGTTTTACCAACTCCTTCCACTTGATCGCGTACAACGTAGAGCAGTTAGAATGATTGGCGACCCAAAACTTAGCGATCGGCTTGACCCTCTTGCTTTGCGAAGGGACATTGCCTCACTGTGTGTCTTCTATCGCATATACCATGGGGAGTGTTCAGATGAGCTATTTGAGCTCATACCTGCTGCGGAATTTCATCATCGCACCGCCCGCCACAAAGCCAAGTTCCATGCACATCATTTGGACCGCTGGCAAACGAGTACCGTACGCTTCTCGCGAAACTTTTTTCCACGTACCACCACCCTGTGGAACAGTCTACCCCGTTCAGTATTCCCGCACATGTATGACATGAATTTATTTAAAAGGAGAGCCTATACCTACCTACGACAGTCGGCAACAGCCTCACAAAGGTAACTTTGTGAGTGCTCATGGGCGGTGGTGATTACCTCACTAGGTGAACCACCTGCTCCGTTGCCCGCTCTAATATAAAAAAAAAAAAAAAAAAAAAAAAAAAACATTTGTTAAATTTGTAGAATATGGTTTTCCTTTCTTTAAATCTGGTGTATCACTGTTCACGCAGTCGAACAATCTGTCCATATCGGCTATTACTTCAGCAGTTATTGTTGCTTCTGTAGGTAGCAGCCCTGAAAATTAACAGAATGTAAAATTAATGTACTTATTTGTGGTACAGTGGTAACACTTTGACCTGGAGCTAGCTATCATGGTTTATGAGATACAGCCTGGTTTAGCAAAAAAATACGAAAAAAAAACACGTTTATTGTATGGGGACCCCCCTTAATATTTATTTTTTAGTAGGTATTTGTTGTTATAGCGGCAACGAAAATACATCATTTGTGAAAATTTCAGCTTTCTAGCTATCACGGCTTATGAGATAAAGCCTGGAGACAGACAGACAGACAGCGGAGGCTTAGTAATATTACTTTTATCAATAATCTTCAAAATTAATATTAAATATTTTAAAACTTAGTATCTTATCAGGGCAAAACAAAATAATTTTTCTGCTTTCTTGTTAAATTTGCTCCATTGCACTTACTGGGTTTTTAAATGGACCAGTTGTTGTGTAGTATGGAGTTTCAACAAAATAATAGGCCAGCTTACGCTGGTTACAACTGACGTGCAGGCGACTGTACAATGATTTCGATACAGTTTTAAAATATGTCTACAATAAACTACATTATGTAATAATTCACAAGTAAAGTTAAAATCGTGATTTTAACTTTACTTTTGATGATTTGATGTTAAAATTGTACCTTGGGATATTCTGGCAAACATTCCAGCAGCCACTGAGTGACTCAGAACTTGAGCAGCAAGATTTACTCGCATTTTTTGCTTATTGTTGGGATTTAAATGGTCCTTCGTAGTTTTGGAGCAAACACAAAATTTCCGTTATTGTTGTCCACTTCGAAAAAATCTTCAATGTGTTTCCATTTAGCAATGCCTAGAAAATAATGAGAAATGTCTGGGTTAGTACAAATCATTATAGCTTTTAAATCTTATATATAAAAATGAATCGCAAAATTTGTTGGTAAGCGCATAACTCGAGAACGGCTGAACCGATTTCGATAATTCTTTTTTTATTATATTCCTTGAAATACGAGGATGGTTCTTCTGTAGAGAAAACGTAAACATGTACCACGGGCGAAGCCGGGGCAGACCTCTAGTATGGTATAAATATGGTATTGGCTAACAGTACTACATAAAGAAATGAGTAAGTAGTACTTTTTCCACTACAAACTTGGACGCCCTTCCACTAAATTTTCGATACAAATACATCAAGAGTTAGTAACAAGCTGTGAAGGGGCGCGCATTTTTGAAGATCCTCTGTACTAGATGAAACAAAGAAATTACAGCAGAATGCACTAAAAATACAAAATTACATATCTGAAAAATAAGTAAGTAAAAAAGCTTGATGACAAGTTTGAAATTTTAATGATCTCAATTAATTCTCCAGAAACCCTTTACATTAAATGAAAAAATAGCCCAGTGCCAGTCTAACTACATGCAGTTGAATATCAGTATTAAATTGTAAATAGTAGCCACATATTATAGTAGTCACATGGAGGTAATGCTAATCTAGCCTCCAGAACTCAGTTCCTCTCTTTGCTAAGATTGATTTTCAGACTTCCAGGCTGTCGGGCTGTGTTTAAGGGTGGTGAGACCTTTATGTTGAATGAAATCGGAAAAATATTTATTGTACCTACCGCTTTTATTCTTATATAATATATATATACCAGTGAACACTCTACTTCAGAATAAAAACACTCATCAGAACCACACATTAGAATTAAAAAAAAAGAAAAGTATTAAAATGATTACCTTGTCCTTTGCAATTGTTTGATGTTATATTTGTATAACATTTTAAATTATGTTTCAAAAACATGTTTCTGAAACACTAGTAAATGTGGTGTATCAAATAATGTGACCACTTCATTATTTTCAAAATTAAAATATGGAGTTTCTGTGGAAGCCCCCAAAATATTCAATGCTCGCCTATTGACACCACCCATGTCACATACAGTTGCTGCTATTTTTAAGTTTATTTCAAAACATTTATGTAAAACCTAGAAAAGAAAAAAATATTAGAATACATTTTTTTACATAGATAAATAAAATTATGAGTACAGCTAATCTATCTGCAGTTACATAAGCACTAGAAAGATAAAATGCAACCGGTTGTTTCACTCTCTTTCTTATTCCTGAGACCATAAACACAAGGGCATGACTAGCCTCTTGTGAGGACCTTCCATGTTCACCATGGTCTTGGTACCCATCCACTTTGTCTTCTCTATTATTGTACCATAGGTGCTTTTTGATAGCCATTTCATCAAACATTAAAATATATTCATTATTTGATGGCTCTTGGCTTTCCACATGGGTTTTTAAACTTTTAAAAATCTTGTCATTTAGACCCACATTAAGCTGAAATTTTCCTAACAAATTTTTTAAAGTGCTTGGTGCTGGTAGACACCAAAGTCTTCTTAAGAGACGATAGCATGATGGTGACCTTTTATATAATCGCAGTGCTATAATTTTTTGTTCAGAAGTCCACCGTCTACCTGTATATTTTCTCTTTGTATTTTTTAACTCTCCTTGCAGAATGAGAGCAAATGCAGGAGTTAAATGAGCACTCAATTTCTGGACTGCATTATTTTCACACAGAACATTTAAAATGTTCTTTTCATTTTTTTTATTGTATTTTTGAGTTCACATATTTTCTTTAAATATTTTGTGCATTTCTTGTCAGCAACAGAAATTGTCTGCAATAAAAAAAACAAAATTAAACTCAGGTTTGGATGCTATTAACTTCACTAAAACTCAATATACTTTGTCCAATTTACTAAAACAACACACTACACATACAACTTGTCCGTTTGTACACATTATTTCCTATTAGCTGTACTTTGTGTGTCTCTATGTCTTTTGTGTGTGCAATAAATAATTAAATAAATAAATAAAACATGAATAGTACACAACTTGTATTTACCTTTTCATGCTGTTTTTCTGTGCTCTTAATTGGTACCTTTGATGGGCCAGGCTGAGACATTGTTACACAGTCTTTGGATCTGTCCAAAGGAATTTCACACACAAGGTCTTCAGGAACAGTGATAATTTTATACTGAAACAAAATATTTGAATATCAGAAAATAAATTTAGTGTTCTAATAGTCGCTACTTTTACCATGATTACCAAACCAATAACAATTTAAATGAGTTGTTATGACACATATTATCACTATTAAATCAAAATCCATCAAAATTGGATGTACTGTGGCTGTCTATAGGTTTTTTGTCAAAAATTACAATTACCGGCTGAATATTTGTGATATCCATTAATTTTCGCGATGGCCCAGGAATGGGGCTTGAGGGATGGCGTGATGGTCCAGGCTGTGCAGAACAGTAATCAATTGCGTCCATAGTCGATTGATTCTGAAACATTATTATTATTATAAATTAATGTTAACTTTAGTGGGTTGCGTTTGACCACTATCTCGCCTAATGGTAAGCGATGATGTGGTCGACAGTGAAGCATGCTTGCCTAGAAGTAACTTATTCAATCTTGACTTGAAGACCCCAAGTTTGTAGCTATCAGAAAACAAAGACTCTGGCAGGGAATTCCACTTCTTAGCTGTGCCCACAATAAAAGTGTTTGCAAAAAGCTTTTTACTATTATTCCAATAACTTACATAGGGTAATGTGGTAAAAGTAGTGATATTGGTTGGAATTCTCACCTGTTCAGCGTCAGGAACGGCATGTCTGTTCAGCTTCTTTTCAGCATAATCAGTAAAATGATGATATTCGAAAGTGTAAGTTACACAACATTCTGTGTTCAGAATACAACTTCCGCTGAAAGTCTACAGAAGACCATGCTCCCTCAGGGAAACAGAATTTGGCCCACAATTCACATCTGAAAATAAATGAAGACTTGTTAAATCGACTGATTTGATAATAAAACAGATTTTAAGGTTATGTTAAGATTGATTTATGTTCTCTTACCGTTGTGTATTTGTTGGTCCAGGATTAGGGAATCGGTACAATTTAATGTTGGGGTCTACACAAGGTGAGCTCCCACCAAAGAGCAAAGAGTATAATGTATAATAGGGCATAGAGAGCCCTCTTGAAGCATATGAAGGCAAACCTATTTGACTTTGACAGGCGACAATGCGCCCTCTGGATTTTGGAGTGTAAGAGCGTATACGCACTATGCGGGTAGCCGCATTGCGGGTAGCCGTCCGGCTGACCGCAAGCACAATAATGTACGTAATATTCATTTCTATGCGCACTGTGATGCGGCTACCGCAGACCGCACAGTGCGCATAGAAATGAATATTACGTACATAATTGTGCTTGCGGTCAGCCGGACGGCTACCCGCAATGCGGCTACCCGCATAGTGCGTATACGCTCTAAACTATTCACCTACCTACGCATACCTATACATAATATCAATTTTTAGTACTACTCTTCTGTTACAACAACGACGCAATTTAAATGTGAACAATTATATCAGGCGAAATATTTTTTACTTGATATTTGAAGTCAAACTTCAAAACATGTGCCTTGAAATAAATGTTCACATATAATATTTGCGTCGTTATCGTAACAGGAGAGCGATATTGTTATAGAGAATAAAACAAAGATTATAATTTAAGAAAAAAGACTGAATCTACAATTGATTATAAAATATATAATGATTTCGAAAAAAAAAATACTTTTCACTTACACTTTCAAAAAAAGAATTACCAAGGGGTCTATAAAAATGATATTTGGATAAGTATTATTCAGTCATATTTCTTAAAAAACATTACTAAGAATAATGAAGAAAAGGACATTAAAAGAAATTAGTACTTACACTTTATTTTTTATTTTTGTAATGTTTTCGCTTATTGTAATATTGTTGCGCAGCAACCTTAATTTGATCATCGCCATTGTATATTAATTTCCCTGATAAAATTCGGTTGATTGATCTACACCAGCTATATATTATTATTTTTATTGTAATTTCTAGAAAATACTTTCTTAGTAGAATCGCACCAAGCCGAAAATAGCGGGTGGCTTCTACTACATTAGGGAAAATTACGTTAGCACAAAATCGATGTTCAGAAATAGTGAGCAGCAAAAACAATGCACCACGTACCTTTGAGATGCTGCAGCACTCGATGATTTTGCGCCCAATTATCCGATGCGATACACGTGTTTTAATGGCCGCCGCGCGCGCACAGTAGATGAGCGGCTCGATCGAAGGCGGAAGTACAAGTGCTTAAAATATCTTGCCAACAAGTAAAAGCTAATGTTCGTTTACATTTATAGCGATTAATAAGAGCTTCATACGCGTCGCGATAATATTCATGAGTCATAGGGAACGCCTTAACCACCGATAACGCATCCCCGCTAAGAGAAGAAATTAAATAATGAAACTTTTCCGTGTCCGAAATTGACGTTGAGTTATGAATTAAAGAATTAAACGTATCATAAAACACAGGCCACTGCTTGATATTGCCCGAAAAATGTGGCAATGTAATTTTAGGTAAACGGATATTCGATGAATTGATGTTCGAGTTAATCGAATTATTTGTATCATGTTTAGTTAAACTAATAAAAATAGACTGTATCTGAAAATATAATTCATCGAATTGTTCCTCAATTTCAGTTTCATTATCCGCGTCGTCCGACAGATCGAGTATATTAAAATGAGCATTTCCGAAATTTGAAACGATTTGTTTAATTTCCTGATGATACGATAAAAATAGGTCGTATTGTGGTTTTTTCGCTGCTTTGTTGTGTCGGAGAAAACACGTGTCTCAGAGATTGTTTTTGTTTTTTACGTTTTTTATTATCCTATTATTTTTCTAGTGATACCAAACTTTTTGTTGTGTTTGTGCTGTTTAGGTAAGCAATTGAAAACTAATTTTCCTTCTGCAATATGGGTCCTGACCCTCCAGACCTTAATAAACCACCGGATCTACAGAGTGAGATGATGGAAGCGGAGTCTACGGGCCACAAAAGGCCCCGTTCCGATCACTCCTCTAAAGACTCTGACATTTTACCCTCCAAACGCCATATCCCTGATCACGACTATACTATCCCAGCCTCCCAAACTACCTATATTGATCCAATTCTTTTGGATCCCCCATCTTACACTGGCGAAGAGAGTGGACCATACATAGTATATGTGTCTCGCACAGAGGAAGACCCTTCGGCTGGTCTAAGTATAAGACCCATTAAATTCGGTTCGTTCTTATATAAACACCGTGTCCAGAACATAACTAAAGATGGTGTTAGACCTATAGGCCGTAATAAAATATCGGTGCAATTTACTTCGGCAGCAGATGCAAATAATTTTCTTAATTTTTCAAGTTTAAAGGAAGCGAAATTTCAAGCAACTATTCCCTTGTTCCATATAACCCGTATGGGCATCGTCAAGGGTGTCCCTACTGAATGGTCAATGGAGGAATTTGTAAGTTACATAGACTTTCCAGGAGGACGTGGTAAGGTTTTAAAGGCGAGGCGTTTAAATAAAAAGCAGAAAATTGATGGAGTGACGTCTTGGACACCGTCCCAATCTGTAGTCCTTACCTTCCAGGGGCAAACTATGCCCAATAAAATATACTGTTTATACACTGCCATGGCGGTTGAGGTCTATCAATTTCCGACAATTCAGTGTTTTAAGTGCTGTCGGTTCGGTCACGTTCGTGAACAGTGCCGTTCCAAAGATCGCTGCTATCGGTGCACTCAAATGCACGCAGGTGATACCTGTCCCAAAACAGAAGTAGAGGCGTCCTGCCTCTACTGCTCAGCTAACCATTTTGCAACTGACAAAAGCTGCCCAGAGCAGGGTCGTCAAAAAGCGATTAAATTGTTGATGGCGACTGAAGGTGTCTCATTTGAAGAGGCATCAAAGTTGATCCCAGCTTCACGCAAAACATTTGCGGAAAACGTTAAGACCCATCCATCCACCATCCACTCAGTAACGCCTGAATCCCACCTCACATTATCAAGCCAACCTATCCCTACGGTTTCTTACAAAAAAACTGTAATGAGATCTCCCCGCCCCAGGGCTACTTTGGGAACCACTTATGATACAGTCGCTCATAACGCCATTGTTCGCGACGTTCCACCTTCCCTCCCCAATGGGTGCGCTCTAATTAATAATACTACCTCACCCTCGGCCCCTTCGCGCGATGATAAACTTTTAGATATGTGTTTATCTTTTATTGAAAGTTTAATAAATGAATACCCCGAAAAATTACCGTCCAACGTTGCCTTAAGATTCTCCCGTTTTTCTTCCATTCTTTCAAACCATGGATCTAGTGTTCCTCCAGTGGAATGCACAGAGTATTCGTCGCAAAAAACATGATCTGATAGAGTTAATTGCCTTGCATAAGCCTGTTGTGGCTGCCATCTCGGAGACATGGTTAATTCCTGGTTCTCATTATTGGGTTCCGGGATTTTCTTGTTTGCGTGATGACAGGGATGACGGTTATGCTGGAAGTGCTCTACTTGTAAACCGATCGATCCCATTCACCCAGATCCCTCTTCCGTCGCACGGGCGGTATTTCAACGCCGTCGCAGTGCGAGCCTTTGATATCTCCTTTTTATCTGTTCATATACCTCATCCTCATCCCAGTATCATCCCTGACCTATCGTTAATTATTTCCTTTCTCCCCTCTCCCGTGATAGTTATGGGAGACTTCAATGGCCACCATACTTCATGGGGATCTTATATGTGTGATACCTTTGGACGACTTTTAGTGGACCTCTTTGATGATCTAAATTTATGTATAATCAATGATTGTGCCCCTACTAGAAGAGTTTCCCCCATGCAAAATCCTAGAACTGTAGTCGACTTAAGTATTTGTTCATCTATATTAGCCTCCTCCCTTTCTTGCCGCACCCTTCCCTCTACATTTGGTAGTGATCATTTCCCAATTCTCCTTTCCTGTTCTCGTACTGTTCATATCCCCACCTCCTCTTTTCCTCCCTTACTTAAATATAAATTAGAAAGCGCTGATTGGGACTCTTTTGCACTCAATCTTGATTCTAAAGTAGCTAATCTACCAGAAATTCTTCGACAAAATTGCATGTTCTCATATAACTCCTTTGTTACCTGTCTCCACTCTGCTGCTTCTGAAACCCTGCCTGTAAAGCGAACCGCCTCATCCTCTCCCAGAAAAATATCCCCTCCCTGGTGGGATCACGAATGTTCTGAGGTAATTATTGAGCGAAGGAATGCCGAAGACAGGTACAATTCTAATATGAGTTTCGAAAATTTTATTGTTTACAAACGAAATGCTGCTCATGCGAAACGATTTCTTTCTAAAAAAAAGAAACGAGGCTGGATACGATTCTGCGAGAGTTTATCACCTACTACACCTCCATCCATTGTATGGAAAAATATCCGTAGATTCCGTGGTTCTCTTTCCTATGCCAACCCATCCTCCAATAACCCTGATATCTGGCTCAATGATTTTATAAATAAATTAGCCCCCCCTTTTGTCCCTTCTGCGGATCTTATTCTCCTACCTCCATTTGATTTTATCTCTTATAATAATGTTTATGGAATAGATAGCCAGTTTTCTAGCCAAGAGCTGGATACCGTGCTTGAAGGCCTAAAGGATTCGTCCCCAGGGCTAGATGGCATCCCCTATTCATTTTTAAGTAGATCTAATAGTTCAACAAAGTCATATTTTCTCAATTTGATTAATTTATTTTATGAAACCGGTTCTACCCCTGATTCCTGGAAATCCCAACTCATCATACCCATTTTAAAACCTGGTAAAGACCCGATTGATCCTAATTCTTACAGACCTATTGCACTTTCTTCCACATTATCCAAAGTTATGGAACATTTAATAAAAAACCGACTGGAGTGGCACGTTGAGAGAAATAATCTCCTTGCTCGCTCTCAATTTGGGTTTAGGAAAGGCATGAGTGTTTTAGATAGCCTCAATATCCTTACCACTGACATACGCTTAGCCTTTCAGCAAAAAGGATTCTTGGTGGGTGTGTTCCTGGATATTGTATCAGCGTATGATAACGTCCATCTTCCGGTACTCAGACATAAGCTGTCTCAGATGAGTATCCCTGCGAGGATGATACGTTTTATCATGAATCTATTAACGATAAGATATATTCATGTGCGCGGCTCTTCTTCAAGTAGAGTTACATTTAAGGGCCTTCCCCAAGGATCAGTTTTGAGCCCAATTCTTTATTCAATCTACACGAATGATTTAGAAAGTACTGTTACTCCGTTTTGCAATATCTTACAGTATGCGGACGATATTGCATTGTATGCTTCATCTGACAATATGGATGATGTCGTTGAACGCCTTAATAGTGCAGTATCCAATTTAGAAGTCTGGATGAATGATCATGGTCTGTCTCTATCACCAGCTAAAAGTAATATTGTAGTATTCACCAAAAAACGTTCATTTTCTCCCCCCGTGGTGATTCTTGACAGTTCTGTAATGCCTGTGGTAAGTAAGGTCAAATTTTTGGGTGTTGTGTTGGATCAAAAATTAAGTGGTATTGCACACATTGACTACATTGTACAAAAGTGCGAAAAAAATATTAATGTGCTACGTTCACTCGCTGGAGTGTGGTGGGGTTCCCATCCATATTGCCAGAAACTCGTCTATAATGCAATAATTCGAAGCCACCTAGATTATGCATCTTTTATTTTTGAGCCTTGTAGTAAATCTGCATTGGTAAAACTAGATAAGATCCAATATAAATGTTTACGCCACATACTTGGTGCAATGAAATCGTCTCCAGTTAACGCTCTCCAAGTAGAATCTGTGGATCCACCTCTGTTTCTTCGCCGACAGTATCTTGCCGATAAATACTTTTTTAAAATAACGCAGAACTCATCACATCCTCTTCTTAACAAGCTCCAGAATCTATTACATTCTCTCACCTCCAATACTTTACGTTCGCCATCTGATTTCCCTTGTATCCTTAAAAGCCTTATTAAGTTTTATCGCCTTCCAGATCCTTCTTTTCAACTTGATAATCACCCTCTATATTTAACAAATTACAATGCTCTAGTTTTTAAGCCTTCCATTATTTTAAGTTGTGGTATAATTAAAAGTTCCCCTGATGCAAATATGTCTCTCAATAGACTCATTTCATCTCGTTGGCACGATTACAATTACTTCTATACTGATGCCTCTAAATCGTCAAATTGGCTACCGGTTGGAGTAGCTGTGTGGCATTCAAACTCTAAAACTATACTGCAATATAAATGTCCTCCGCTTTCTTCTGTCTTCACTGGCGAGGCAACAGCTATTTTAGAAGCTATTAACTTCATCCTCTCCCATAACCTTAAAAAATCTATCATCTTTACCGATTCTCTAAGCTGCCTTCAATCAATATCTTCGAACCCATTCCGTTCTAAATCAAATTTTCCAGTTATTCTACAAATAAGATCCTGCCTTTTTAACTGCTATGAAAAGAACCTCAGCGTTTTATTGGTTTATATTCCAAGCCATTCGAATATTACTGGTAATGAGAAAGCCGACGCCCTAGCAAAAGCAGCTATGTCTAGTGGTACCCTAGAACATTATTTAAACTATTCATACGATCTCCTCCCCCTTGCTAAGTCCCGCCTGGAAAGTATGTGGAACTCTTTGTGGAATAGCTCAAACAAGGCTAAATACTTCAGAGATATACAGCCCACGGTTCCCTGCAAGCCGTGGTTTTTCAAATATAAAAATATTAATAAATCTACAGTGTCAACCATTTGTCGTCTCCGACTAGGCCATGCTTCCACACCAGTGCACCTAGCAAAAATTCATGTTCGTGATAACTCCTTATGCGAGTGTGGCTTAGCCGAAGGTGACAATGATCATATATTTTTTGAGTGCCCTAAACGAAATTCCTCACTTTTGGATCTCCTTCCCCCTGATGTTCCCCGCCCCACTAATTTTAAATGTTTATTGTGTTTGGTTCCCTCCTCATTTGTTAACGTTTTATCCAAATTTATCCACCTCAATAATCTTAAATTTTAATGCTTTGCTTTTGTATATGTCCTGTTTGGTTATCCAGGTAAGACTGATCCAGCATTTGAACTGCTCAATCTCTTCCGTGATTTTTCCTCAGCACAGAGCATCAAGTTGCTACATTATAACCGTAGTCACTGAAATAAACGTTCAATTTTGATCTGTGCACACATGACACTTGACACTGGCAGAATCCGTCCTTTTGGGATTGGGAAGGCCATAGACAAAAAAGAAGAAGAAGAAGAAGGTCGTATTGTGAACTTTATGAACTGGACATTTAAACGGAGAATCGACCAATGTGTCTGCAACCATAACAATATTTTTTTTAATATTGATTTTTGGTATGTTTTTTTTAAAATGACTCCGTTATGTTTTGTACATCATGAAAGCACTTTTGTAGTTCTACGCTTGGGTAACATAGCCACTTTTTATTTGAATATTCTTTTAATTTTATGAAATCATTTTGGCTATTTTTATTTTCCCTGTCTAGGAGGTTTTGCTAGCTCCGTCACGCTGGAACCCGCTTTAAAAAAAACCTTACTTTTTTCAGCCTATTTTACCTACAAACGATGCTAATAAATGTAGTATAGGTCAATTTTTTGTAGTCTTATTAGTTACTTAGAAAACATCATTGATATCGTTCGAAGTAAAAAATATAAATAATAGCGTATTGATTAGTTTTGGAATGGGTTCCAAATTGATTGTAGTTTATTGTAGTGGCAAGAAAATTCTTTATTTGCCAAATTAATTTTTTTACTACACAAGATATTATAATATTAAATAATTATTATTAACATATTTAAATATTTATAATACTATCTATAACTACAAGAATTATTTAAACATATTCATCAAGAAAACATGTCTGAAAATTCTATTCTTCAGGGAGTAAAATGGGGGGAAATGATTGAAGCAGCAAGTGTCAGCTGGTTTTTGATATAAATACCAGCCAGAAGGCATGAATCTACTGATTCTGTACTCAAAGATAGTAACCACTAGACTAATATTAGGCTATTATAGTAATTATAGGATACAATGATCATTATTATTATTAATGAATGGTAATATATTTACCTATTTTAGGCGAACTCAATGTAAGCCTCTTGGGTGTGTGTAGCTTACTAGCTTCATGGTTAGTGGCATTATCTATAGGTTTTTCTGATATAAGACTACCATTAACTATAGATAATGGAAATGAAGAATTTGCATCATACACTGTTACTGGCATGGTAGTACCAATACCTGTGTCTACCAACACTGGTATTGATTCTACCGGCAGCACCCTAGCCTGCCCAGCCCCATCACCAGTATCATCACCACCACCACCACCACCATCACCAGTACAAACAGAAACTCCTTCCTCTTTGTCACCACCAAATGGCACAACAAAGCCGCTTGCAGTACTCCCCAGTAAATCGGCCACTCTGTCCAGAATGTCATCCGGGGGAATGTACTCTGGAATGCCACCGCCAGTCTGTGAAAATAATAAACTGATGTACTTACTATGTACTAAATTACTTAACATTATACGTAATAAGTACCTATAATTTCAAACAAAGATGAAAAAATTTTCTATAACACTTACTTGGATGCGATTCATCCTAATTTTTGTGCTGCGTTTACGAGCAAGTTTCTTTAAATTTTCCCACTTTAAACGCAGCTGCTGGGGTGATCGACGACAAACAGAGGCAGTGGCATTAAATTTGTGTGTCAGGCTGACCCACTCCTCATTTTTCATCTTGTTGCTGGCGGCGTTTGCTGTTTTAGACAAAATTATTGGGCTGCTCTCAATTAAGCCCAGCAATAATTTTGTCTTATCCTTCGTCAGAGGTTTGCCTCGAACCTAAAATAAACAGATATTCTTACAAAAAATGCGTTCGAACATATTTGGCGTCACTACCAAGAAACAAAATTATTAATGGTACGGATGCGTAAAAGTCTTTTAAAAAATAATAAGGCTAGTCATTATACTAAAAAAGATCCGGATATAGAAAATAAGCATAAGCGACCGAAATCGAAAGCAAAATTAGGGTTATTAATTAATGGTAATTGCTTGGCGCCATTAAAAACAAAACAAGGACTAGTGAAATTAAGCAATACGTGTCCTATTGATTCAGCATTACACTGTATACTTATCGCTTATGTGGATCGATTTATATATCATAATTATGTAGATAAAAACGACTCAGATGTCTTTGAAATTATCAAATTAATTTCATCCAAAGGTATAAATACAAGCGTCTATCAACAAAGAGCAAATCTCATTCTTCAATTCATGAAAATTGAGAATGGTGTAATAAACTGTAACTCTAATATAAGCAACACAATCACGCAAATGTTTAAAAAAGTTCCTTCATTAACCGTTAAGTCAACCTGTGTAAACTGCGAAAAAAGTAGCTCATCTACCTTACCTGTGATAGCTACACATCTTGAACCCTTGACAAATAATGGGATACAAGGACTACAGCAATCATTATTGAAATATCTAGAATCAAATGTACGACGGTGTCATACTAATTGTAACATTAGAAATGATCTTAGCTTTCAACCCGGTAATCATCTATGGATTGATATTGAAGTTTTCTTCACAAGTATGGTCAATCAAAATAGTCTCAAAAGGGATCCGAATTCTGGCACTTCGTTATTACAAATCCCTGCTGAGCTAGAAGTGTTAAATAATACGTACATTTTAGTTGGTGCCATAGAGCATATATATATCAATGAGACTGGTCATTATCGACCTTACTTACGTAGAAGCAACAATAAATGGGAACTTCATGACGGAATCTCCAGCAGCTCTAAGAAAAAAGTAGTGTCTAAAAAAGATTTAATGAAGAAAAAAACAATACATATGCTATTTTATGTAATAAAATAATCATAAATATTTATATGCAATTACAAGAGTGATATGTGATATAACTTAGTACTACTATTTGTTATTTTTTTATAATTTCAACTAATAATAAAATCGTTTGTAGTTTTTGAACAAGTGTTATTTATTTTTTAAAATCTCGTTATTGTGACCATCTTGCAATAATTTGAGATAAAACAACGCAAATAAAGAATTTTCTTGCCACTACAATAAACTACAATCAATTTGGAACCCATTCCAAAACTAATCAACACGCTATTATTTATATTTTTTACTTCGAACGATATCAATGATGTTTTCTAAGTAACTAATAAGACTACAAAAAATTGACCTATACTACATTTATTGGCATCGTTTGTAGTTTTTGAACAAGTGTTATTTATTTTTTAAAATCTTGTTATTGTGACCTTCTTGCAATAATTTGAGATAAAACAACGCAAATAAAGAATTTTCTTGCCACTACAATAAACTACAATCAATTTGGAACCCATTCCAAAACTAATCAAAACGCTATTATTTATATTTTTTACTTCGAACGATATCAATGATGTTTTCTAAGTAACTAATAAGACTACAAAAAATTGACCTATACTACATTTATTAGCATCGTTTGTAGGTAAAATAGGCTGAAAAAAAGTAAGGTTTTTTTTAAAGCGGGTTCCAGCGTGACGGAGCAGGTTTTGCTTACACATATTACAAGTTTTAACAATATTTTTTAAACATTTTGTTAAGACCCAGCCACATACATAATTACTTTGCCCTGCATCAGCTTCCTTATTCATATCACAGCTGAACAGGTCATTATTAAATTGTATATTATCTTCATCTTTAGGAACATCAGAAGATTCATAGTTTTCTTTAAAAAAAAAAAATGTAAAGTCTGCAGACATTTATTGCCAACTGCTTCGCAATTTGCTTTATTAGAGTGGGGTGAGTTGAAATTGTTTAAAAGTAATGACTTAAAAGCCCCTTCAAACGCAATAGTGTTTGGAGCATTGTTTCTCACCCCATAACTTCTGATGTTCCCAAAGAAGTTTTCTACTGGGTCTTGATTGAAATTTCTTGTTAATAGTGTATCAAAACCATACCTTTGCGATAAAACTTTCCAAATTGCTTCCATGCCCTCTATAGTTTTTATTAAATTTGTCACAGACGGAATGGTCGATTCGATCAGCCGAATTTTATTCGCAACAATTTTAGTTTGGCGGTATTTAATGCTTTTTAACATTTCTTTTGCTTTTAGCGATAGTGCGTGGTGAGGTGACCGCCTTTTGATAGGTCCATTATAGATTTTACCATTAGGTATGTTGTACGTACTAATAAAAGAGTTATCTCAATTAAATTTTTACATTCAGCAGGCAGATCACCCCTGGCTACTAAATGTTCTGTTGCAACTGCAACACTATGGCTAAATACTTGGGTTGCTGCTTTAACCCTCATTTTATTTATTTTTTCAGGGTTAATGTGCTCTTCAGTTATCTTAAATAAAATAAATATAAAAATCTTTATTTACCAAAAAAGCAGTACATTACAGTTTTATAGGAGATCCAAACTAGGCTGTTGCCTGTGTCTTGGATCTAAGAAATGTTATACAGGTCTCTAAAAAGTCTAAAGTTTAGTTACATAGGAACACTTTGACATTAAAATAGAAATATTATTTATTTAACAAAAAGTGTGATTGTGTATAAGAGGGTCGTGTGTGATTGTGTATATGAGAGTCGTGTGTGATGTGTGTGTGAGTGTGTTTGTGATTGTGTGTGTGTGTGTGGTTGAGTGTGAGTTTATACTTCTGTGTGTGTATTTGTACTATCAATGCTTTATATTTTGTTCCAAAAACGGACGAGAAGAAAATTTATTAATTGCTTTGTTTTCATTCTTACGTTTAAACCAGGTCTTCTGTGTCGCTATACGTTAATTCGTGAAGCCAGGATTTCATTATCTTGTTGCATTTGTGCAAGTTACAATTCTTCAGTGATTTAGTTTTGCAGACATTATTGTAAGTGTGGATGAGTGAGTAAGATGGACTTCGTCTAGCTATTTTTGAGTTGTATGCAGGAAGTGGGATACGATATTTTCTTTTCCTTAGTAGTTCCTCGTAATCGGGGCGTGAAGCAACAGATTTGTGGGTAAGGGTAACTGCTGATAGTATGTATAGTTGGCGGACGCGATGAACATTGAACTCCCGATACAGTTCGTGTGTCGGAAAGCGGCAAGGCTTTTTTAGAGTTACTTTGATTAATGCACGTTGTGCTCTCTCCAATTGCAGAAGTCTCAATTCCCCATATGACTTATCAGCTGCATATACTTTCTGGAAATATTCCTACTTGACTACTTTTTGTTCCCCATTACTTGTGTACAACAAGTCTTTATTTAAAAGGTTATTCCTGATTCCTTTAATTAAATGGGGTGTGTCATAAAGAGGGATTATATTTTTCCCATTCACACAAAACATATCATATATCCACTCTTTATTGAGCCGCAAATATTTTACTCTAGTCTCATTGACCAGTTCTGTGATGGCTCCAACGTTTATTGTGCTCTGGTCACAAACAGTATTGGCAATTATTAGGCCAGCATCCTGTGCATGCTGCACAACGGTTTTAATTAATCCCTTCAACTCCTGCTTATTCAAACAATTTGTATAATAATAAGCAATAGGTTGCTTGAAATGCTCTTTTAGGCCTTTGATCATGAAGACCAGGGCTTGATCAGCAAACTTTTCTATCTGATTGGATGCAAAGCCTTCAAAGATGTCTCTCTGAACATTATAATTCACATGTGGTGTCAACGACATCTCATCAAATATAAGACTGCACAGTCTAAATGGTTTTGGCTTCTCCAAAACTGACTCCTTAATCTTCTTAAATATTATTGAGTTGATGCCGGGATGGATTTTGATGGTGCTTAGAAGTCGCTTCATCGATTTTAACGAAGGGAGAATAAAATATTTACACAAACTTTTTTTGAAAAAGGACAATGAAAGTACCTTTTCCTCGTTCGTAAAACGTCGTCCTTTAGGAGTTTTTGATGATTCTAATTGCATCCTCACAAATAATTGAGCTGGTTTGCTCATCCGTGCAAAATGCTGGAAAACTTTATATTCCGATAAAGCCTCTGCATTCCTCAATCTTGTTAGAAAAGTTTGCCCTTTCTTACGCAAACGAGATACTTCAGATCGCAGAAGCTTGATCTGGGTAAATAAGCTGCCCACAGCACCTATAAAAAACAGGAGATTTTGAATATTAACTTAAAATTAATATATACATAAAAGCAATGTAAAAACCTTAATTGATTCATTAGGATTTTTCCCAATTAATTACAGATACTTAAGTTGTTTTAGGGCAATTTGAACTAACAATAATAAACAAATAGATACACCCTATAGGGTGTATCTAGTAGGTAGATTTATAAATCTATCCATGCAGAGGCATTCATGTTATATATAACTAGAGGTCCGCCCCGGCTTCGCCCGTGGTACATATTTCGCAATAAAAGATAGCCTATGTCCTTTCTCGGGTATCAAAATATCTCCATACCAAATTTCATGCAAATTGGTTTAGTAGTTTAGGCGTGATTGAGTAACAGACAGACAGACAGAGTTACTTTCGCATTTATAATATAAGTATGGATTTACAAAAATAATGTACCATTAGTATTTATGTTCTATTTTTTGTTATTATGATTAACAAAATCATTGGTGACCAAAAACTGGATGATCAACTGTAATAATTATATTTGAATTTGATGACACACTAACAGAAATTATTAATCTAAAATGCAAGCAAGTACCTAAGATAGAAATAGATAGATAGCAAGCACACATTTTGATATATGTAATTCAAAGTACAAATTTGGGGTATCTATTGTTTTTGTTATGTTCAAATTGTTAAAAAATATAATAAAATATTAAAGTACCTTTTCTAGATGTTCTAGGTTTTCTGCTTATGCAGGTATAGTTATGCTCCAACATTAACGCTGTTAGACACAGCAATAGTGCAGGTATTGCCTAAAAAAATAAAAATATATTGTAAGAAATATCACGCGTGGTCAGTTTAAATATTAGTTTGAATGTAATAAGAATGTACTGCGATTCTACACAGCTACCTAATTGATGTAGGTAGTTGATAACAAAACGCAGCTAGTCAACGACTATTAGTAAAGTGAGGGTAGTTGGGTCGAACGTCGTATAAACAGCGTCCGAGCCCCTAGGCACGATTCGTACGAATGCGCCACGAGTCAAAGGAACGCGGCAATTTATAGTATTCGACAGCTAAACATGTTCGGACAGGAAACAGTGACAATTATTCATCCACAAAAATATTAAATGAAAAGTTACGTCTAACAATATACATATTACTAATAATATAGCTCTATTTGTCTCAGTGGCTAGGCCTCTAAGAATCAGCTCCATTGTAAAATGGCTGTAAAAACTCATAAAGGTCTGTCTTTAAAATATTAATGTTTCCAATCTTTAGTAACAAGACCAAATTCTTATTAAAATTAAGCTCTTTTAAAAGCTTTAGTAAGCTTAAACTAATATTTAATGACTGAGTGGCTAATCTTCTCTCTTGCATCACTAATCAGCCTTAAAAACATTAATGTTTATTTAATATAATTATGTGGCAGAGACCCAGCTAACAACAGTGAGTTTGACAAGAAGAAGACAAGTAGAAGAAGTTAGAAGTGGACAGTAATTTAATTATAATATTACACAATACCTGTGTTAACTGCTTGTGATGGTAATATATCTTTTGAGGATGACGCTTGTTCCAATACTGAATTACAGCCAAATTGTTCTGTAAAGCATATATTTTTAATACCATATTACAACAACTTAGAACAAAAATGTTGTGTGGTTCGCGTGTATCGCGGCTGCCGAGTAGGTATACCTACTCGGCAGCCGACCGTCACGCGACATGCGCTACACAAAGCAGTGTTCGGAACCGTTCGAACAGTTTCACTTTTACCGTGGTTTCATAAAACCACACAACAATTTTTTTACTTGATAGTTGAAATCAAACTTCAAAATAATATGTGCCTGGAATAAATGCTCACATATATTTGCGTCGATATTGAAATAGGAGAGCGATTTTGTTTCAGAGAATACAACTGAAATATCATTTATTTTCAACATTTAAGAAATAAGACTAAAGATCTTAATGATTACGAAATGGATGGTGTTTAAAGATTTAGGTGATTTAAAAAACTCTTCACTCATAATAATTACAAGATAATTAGTATATTATAAATTAGTTTCATTATATGAATATTACGGAGTCTTTAAAAATAAGATATTTGGAAGTGCTAAATATTATTCAGTCAAATTTCTTAAAACATATTGAAGTACTTACTAAGAATAATGAAGAAAACGACAATAAAAGAAATTAGTACTTTATTTTTTAAATGCTTTCACTTATTGTAATATTACATTTTATATACCTAAAACAAAACTGTCCGTGCACATAATTTTCAGTAGAAAGTTTTGAAAGCCTGAACATAGGGCTCGATTAAACGCACTTTCACCACACTTTCACGAGAACTAGAAACTTCACACGATTATCAACAAAAAACTAAAATGGAACTAAATAAGTATAGGTCTACCAGAATCTGATGGCATATTTATATTTAAAAAATAAAAGATTTTCATGTGGCAACTTTATTTGACAACTATCAAATTGGTTGTCAAATTATTTGTGTTGATGATTAATTTTTAGGATTTTGTCTTCAAAATCTTCGAAATGTCGATAAAACCGCTGCGATCACAAGCAAGAGGTGTTGTTTACAATGTGCATAGAAAAATATTCGATGAAGAAGGGTCAAACACATCACAATTTTCAATTTTAAAGCGCGTGAAAGATTATATTGCTAAATTGGACTTACCCGTTTTGATACTTTAAATTAAAAATGTTATAAATAGGTAACTATAATATTGTTTGTTGATTAAAATATAATTTTATGAAAACTTATTACAGGAGCCAATTCGGCTATTTGTCAAGTCCAAGGTGTACAAGTCAATTTTATAATGTGTTAATACTTACGAAAATAAACATGATTTTATTTTATTATTGTTTTATTTTATAAAAAATTATAAACACTCGTTAAATATAAATAAGTTTTGATCTGCATTATCATTACATCCATATTTTCACATGCCATAATGATATATATAAACTCAAACTCAAACAAACTCAAACATTTATTTATTCAATTAGACTTCTTCTAGAAGCACTTTTGAAACGTCATTAAGTACATGTTTTTAACATTTACCATTTATATTCAAATATAGGTATGTGTAAATACATAATATTATGTATTACCTTTAGAAAAGTAATATGTATATTATACATGTAATAAGTACCTACATAATAATTATTACGCGGATATCTCAATATTAAATAAAGTATTATCCACTTGTGTAATGTGACTAATGATATTGAGGACAAAATAAAAAATACACAGTATCAAGATCGTTCAGTCCATTTTCCCTAGGGATGCACACTCAAAATTTTGATTTCCCTATTTGCCATCAGATTCTGGTTTACCTATAAATAAACTTCACATATAGTAGCCGCCATTTTGTGAGAGCAATTGTGATGTTTACAAACAAAATATTTTCAGTTAGTCAATGTTACCAATTAATAAATCATATTTAACACTTTTCATGTAAATTAATAAACGTACTGGGTGCGCACGGTATAGGAGGAATAGGCAGCAAATTATTAAGACTGGCGTCGATCAGAACGAGCCCGTTTTAAATAAAAGTACGAAACCTGATTATAGGCGTCCTATCGGCGATTATGATGATTTTGATGAAAGTTATGTCCAAAATAACAAGATAAATTCTTCTCCTACTGAGGTGTCGCAAAATACAAAATTTTATTGTACTCGTTCTGGAAGAGTAGTGCGTCCTCCAGACAGATCTTTATTAACTATATAATTAATGTGTTAGTTTAATATATTTAAAGTGAGAATATAAAAAAAAGAAACAAAAAAAAAATAGTATCGGATGATGTAGTATAGGAATATGTGTATATCGAATGTTCTACTATTGTTTGGCTTTTGTGTTAAATCTTGAGTATTTATAGGTTAAGTGCGAGTAATGTGTTAAACTTATGATTGTTTATAATTACCTAATGTCTATAGAATATCATACATGATGTTATGTTTTGCACTAATGGATAGATATAGATTATTGCAAACTAATTGATTGTTTAGCTAAACTTACTGTAATGAATGTACTCTATTGTTTAAGTGTATATATGGCACTCATTTTAAAATTCCACAAATCAGCTGCTAGAACCATAATTAATCCTGAAAGTAGACGTCTCACATGGAAAACTCCTGCCACTCACACTTATTTTGCTCATAAATTCTTCTCTTTCCTGGGTCCTTACTTATATACTAAAATAAACAATAAATTAAATATTTTTAAAATGAGTAGATGGAAACTAAAAAAGTCCCTTAAAGTATGGATGCAAGGCCTAAACTATATTCAGACTGAAGAGCTTTTGAAATCAGTAGCATGAAACAACTAGAAAAATTACTTTCAATTCAATTTACTGATGAACCCACAGACATACATACATACACACAAACATACACACACACCACACACGTCATACACACATGGACACGCACTCACTCGCATGTTTAAATTTGTATTGAATTTAACTATAGGTATAGAAGCATAAATTTATATGTTTTATCTTGTTATAAAGTAATGAAAAAAAATATATATATTTGTTTTTGTATAGAAGATTTTAAAATGTAATAGTTTATTTTTAGCCTAAGGATAATGTACCACTGGAAGAAACTTGTTCCCACGACACAGGGAATCCTAGTGTGGGAGCAAGGGTTTTCAATTTCTATGTACGTACCTATCTTATATGTTGGAAATAAAGTTATTGTTTATTGTTATTGTTTATTGTTAAGTATGTTGTATATATATAAGGTTCATTGTAAAATTAGTATCGTTCGTCAGCAAATTATTTGATTATCCTTATGTTATCTCTTAATCAAATATAATTAACTAGTGGTCCGCCCCGGCTTCGCCCGTGGTACATGTTTACGTTTTCTCTACATAAGAACCATCCTCGTACTTCCAGGAATATAATAAAAAAAGAATTATCGAAATCGGTTCAGCCGTTCTCGATTTATGCGCTTACCAACACATTTTGCGATTCATTTTTATATATAAAGAAGAAGAAGATGTGTCAACTGATGACTTAAATCTTATTGCATCAAGTTCAAATGCACCAGAACATTCAACTTTCAAAAGGAATATAGGTATTTTTTTAATTATCTATATATCTGTATACATTATTTGTACAAGTGTACCTTTTTTTGTACATAATATGATATGATAAGAGTACATAATTAATACAATGGATAATTTTGAATAAATTTAAAATCTTTGAGTACCTAAATCATCTGTACTCAATAAAAATTACATTTGTGGTGGTTGTGGGGATTCATTAATTCATGATATCCCCTTGAATAGATAAAAAGTATAAGGGCTTATCGATATTATGTCAATATTGACTTTCACCTAAATTAGTTAATATTGATAAATAATTAAAGAGTTTGAATTTGAGATTATGTCATTGAACAACACACTTAACATCATTATCCTCAAAATAGTTTTTGAAACATATACATTGATTGATTTCAGTTCAAACTGTTTTTAAAATGCCAGAAACTACAGTTTTGGTTCAGAATTATAAGAGATCAAAAAGCTGCAATGAAGCAAAAGGTAAATTGTTCATATTTTATAAATAGTTGCATCCTGCAGTTTTATCCATGTAAATAAAGTTGTGTCAGTGGGTTCCATTAAAATCGGTGAAGCTGCTCCAGAAATTAGCCGGAACAAACAGACAGACTTACAAGCCAAAATTGTAAAAATTACTATTTTACGGCCGCTTTCAATATTCGATCGTGAATCTTAGATTTCTATTGATCCAGATTTTATCCGATCCGTCGATTGATGTTGAATCTGCATTTCAATAAGCCGATCTCGTCTCCAAATCCATTAGAAAAAAGGGATTGGTCATAAATTTGCGCCCTCCTTAACGTTTTGTTTTACGCATTTGCAGTAAAAGAACATCAGCAATTGTTAATGAGTAAAATGGTGTTTGCTTTCTTATAGCTAATCTATTTTATGTATAATCACAAGAAATTGCATACACAGTAATAATAATAATTGATTGCAAAGTTGCAGCGGTAAAGTACTATAACGTTAACGTTAGATTAGTAACATACGTTTTGTTGAAGAGGAACGGAACGTCAGTCAATCGCAAACGTCAGTCAGTCAGTTTGACATTGGCAAAATTAACTTAAATTATATTATTATAGTCTCAAGTTTGTTTGTTCCTTGGAAAGAAGAAAGTTAAATAAAAAATGGAGTCAGAGGCAGAAACTGTAAGTAAATAATTATACTAAATATACGTGCAATAAACATTCACGTCCACAAATGTATAATTTTCTATGTAAAAGATAAACGCGTGGCGCGGTATTTCGCGCCATTTCGTACAAAACTTATTAGTCAGTTCTTTAAAGAAACGAATCTTCAATGGCGGCGCTTATCATTCCCTCTCGCTCACACACGCCCGTACGGTATGCAAAAAAAAATAGGGCAAAGTAAAATGTATTTAATTTTCCCTGTTATAATTTTTAGAAGAAGTGTACAAATACAACCCTCGAATTTAAGGGTTTTTGTGGGGGGGGGAGGGGAGGGGGGAGTGGTGGGAATCCCTCCTCCAAAGGGGGGGGGTGAGGAGTCACTTAGTTTCTGAGATATTGGAGTTTAAAGTTTTGAGAATTGCCTTGAAATTGCAAAAAAAAATATGGACAAGAAATAATATGAACTTTTCTTCCTTCCATTCCCACTTGTATAGTCCCAGCAGTGGGTACTTATATGGGCTGATGATGATGATGAATCTCAAACAAAGAAATAAAGAAATATTTAAAGAAATGTATTGCTCAAAATTATAATTTTCAAATTTGACTACCTGAATTTGACTACCTGTCGACCCCTATGCGAAACCCGATCATAAATTTAGAATGACAATTATGTATTTGCTATAGTAAATAATATTTTCTTTAATAATATATTCTTTGGGGAAAGTTGTTCAGTTTATGGGCTAATTACGAGACTACGAGTATTAATGGGGATTTTGTTGCGTTCTGTATATGTCATTTGATAGTTCATATAAATACACAAATATCATAACAAAACAGTTTGTCAACAAACAAATTAAAATAATTAACAAAATAATAAATAAAATAATTATCAATTTACGTTATTTTTATTTTCTTTTTTGCTGATCCTACCATCTGTCAAAGTCAGCTTTGGCCGCCATTGAAGATTCGTTTCTTTATTGAACTAGCTAATACTAAGTTTTATTTTATTTGTTTGTAGAGTAAAACTAAACCTCTTTCGAAGGAAGAGACGAAAGGGCTGCTCTCCTTAATTGAGGGGAGCAAGATATTGTATAACAAGAAGACCAATGCCACCAGTAATAAAATGAAGATAGAAGAATGGACACGGATTGCAGGGGTCTTCAATGCAAATATAGGCACCTGTCGCCGTACACCACAACAACTGCGTCTTAAGTGGGAAAACTTGAAAAAGAATTCGCGAAAGCGCATTGGTCTCATGCGGATGGAACGGATAAAGGTAAATTAAGTTTAAAATAGATAAACCCTAAAAATACAAAACTTGGACTAGCCTTGCCTGCTTGTTAGTCTAATAACTAGACTAGTGGTTGTAAGCGACTGCTGAGCATGAGGTATTAGTCAGTATTTTCAGGTTGGGCAGTGTTTTTAAGTTTTAACATTAGGAATTTCTCAGTAGCTGCCCGGAGTCTGGATATGTGCCCGGTAGATGGCAATAGGCTTGCCTTAAAACATAACTGGCAAAATGTGGGTGTGCCAGGGTGTGCTACCGCTGCTCAACCTGTTGGGGAATACAGGGCATGATGTTATGTTATATTTTACTTATAGTTAAGTAGGTACTGTAAATGGTAGTCCAGAACATGTTGATGAGGAATTTTTTTAAATATATAATTAATGATTATGTCAAATTATGTTCCAGACTGGAGGTGGGCCACCAGGGTACTTTCCTCCAGATGAGATCCTGGACAGGGTAGCAGCATTACTGGGCAGCACTGGAGAGGGTCTCACAGTGAGGTTTGGTGGTGATGCTGAGCCCCAACTTATTGGTGATAGTGATGGTGATGGGAGTGTTGGGACAGCTTATATTGTGCCAGCTGATCATCCAATGCTATTGATTGACACTCCATTGCCTGTGGAAAATCCTACGCCGTCCATGGATTATACATCTGTGTCCATGGGCAATGAAGTGCCAGCCAATGGCATTGGGGATGAGTTGGTGTCGCTGGGTACGCCCAATATCCATTCCATTGAAAAAAGGAATTTCAAAACTAGTGGTAATATCCTATTACATAATAATAATGTGATACTTTGCATGTTTGTTACACAATAATGCTTTATTGGCTCAACCAATATGGATAAAATTTTGGCACACAGGTAGACTATGACCTGGAACATATATGTTAGGTACCTACATGAAGATTGTGAAGATGAATAAACATTAAAGTTTGTGAGGATGGATATTTGATACTTTTCCATGCAAAAACTACTAAAAGAATTTTGATGAAATTTTAAACATTATGTTTTCCTATATTTAATGCATTTTTGTTTTACAGGTGGTGTTAAGCGGAAGCTACTGAAGCCAGACAACGGGTGTCAAGCTCGAAACAAGGCATTGGCAGAGTATTATAACATTAAAAAACAAATGTTAGAAACTAAAATGAGAGAGAAGAATGAAACTTTATTATTACAGAATAAAAACTTAACGCTAGTAAATGAAAAATTAGAGTTAGAAAATGAAAAATTAAAATTAGAAATAAGGAAGCTGAAGGGTGAGGATTTTTAAAATTATATAATTTCGTGTAAATATATTTTATGTAGGTATGTAACTAAATAAACTATTTTGAAAAATTAATGTTTTATTGAAATTATCATTGTTTAATAATTTGAAGCTAATAAAAGGTATGATAATAAAGACAAAATGTTAATGATAAAAATCTAATCAAAGGAATTTACAAATTATCTCAAGACAGACTATTCATATTTTTGTAAAATAAATAGGTAGGTAATAAGTTTTAAAAATAATTAGAAATCAGTCCTTGTCTATTTCTGATATCATTTTCAATACTGTCCGAATTCTCTGATATCACAGTAGTTTCATTATCGTCTGGCATTTCTACTTCAGGGGGTACTTCTTCAATGTTATAATTTCTGCAGATATTGTGAAGAACAGCTGTAGCAATTATAACTGTTTGTATGTTATATAATGACAACCGCATGGTCAAGGATATTACTGGGAAGCGACGTTTCCAGACTCCAAATGTCCTAAACAAACAAATACATTTTTTTATAAACTTGGTTAATAAAAAGTAAATGAATAGGTAGGTACTTAATTTTTATAATCTCTAGTATAGTGAAAGCTTTATAAAATGGTGATTTTACCTTTCAATTGTGTTTCTAGTTTTTATCTGGGCCTCATTGTAGTTTATTTCCTGGGCAGTTGCTGGGTTTAACAAAGGTGTGAGCAAGTAAGGCCGGTTTGGATAGGCACTGTCCCCGAGCAACCAGCGATTTCCTAGAATACCATCTTCACACTGGGCTGTAATAAGAGTTAGATACATTAGAAATTCATATTATTTTAAATGTTAATAACATTTAAAAGGGCAATAAACCCAATATTACTTACCTTTTAATACTGACTGATTAAAAATTGTAGCATCATGAGCAGAACCAGGCCACCGAGCAACAACATTCATTAATTTAAGGTCTGCATCACAAACGGCTTGGACATTGATTGAAAAGTATCCTTTCCTATTTCTATATTCCTCTCCTATTGTTGAACCTGAAATACATAATATTTTATTTTATTTGTTGTAGCAAATGTATGGCAACTTTCTAAACAAATAGTAATTAAGTAAATTGCAAATTTTTTATTGATAACAAATCAGTACTTGTATACCTACATGGAGACTGAATGTGTACATGTGTACAGTCAATAGCACCACATACTCTAGGAAATTGAGCTATGTTATAAAATTTATCTGTAGTTCTAGAATGCAGAAAAATATATTTGTTATACAATCTAGCGATAGCAGCAGATATATCTGCCACTATTCTACAAGCTGATGATAAGGATACTCCAGCAAAGTCGGCCACTGAATTAAGCATTGTACCCAATGCATAAAATCGAAGTGCCAATAAAAGTTGATGCAATGGTGGTATACCATTATTCCTGAAAATGATAGGTACTTTAGTTATGTATCCAATTTTCAGGTTATGTTTATATACATTTTGAAGCAATTTGAGCAAACAAATAAATTTCTTACCGTCTTGATTTCACTTTGATATAGGGCATTATTTCATTAAAGACAGATTCTACTGAGGCTTTGTTCATTCTGAATCTGAATGTAAACTCTGCGTCAGTTAAACTTGCCATGAAGTTTATTCGTCGAAAAGTTTTTGAGGACACAGCTCTCTCTTGTTCGCTGTCGCTACTATCCCAATCCGACAGCTGAGCTAATAATTCAAGATCACTATCACTATCACTTGAAAATATTTCCATTTTCACGCCTTTTATCAATACAATCGGTCAAAATTGGAGGATCACAAATAAAGATCTATAACGTTCAAAAATCGATTTGTCAAAATCAGAGATCGGTTAAAGAAAACACCATACTCTCACTTTCATACAAATACCAATCTAAAAACCCGATCGGCCCTCCCAAAGATGGATTGAAAAAAAAGATCGAGTTAGCGATCCATCGATCGGTTATTGAAATACTAAAAGTAGAAAATGGATTGAAATATCAATCTCGACCAGCAAATTAGGGATTGAGATTCAATATAGAAAGCGGCCGTTAGTATATCTACCGTGCATATATCCATATGCATTTAGTAAATAGTGGTAAAAACAGACACTCCAATTTTATTTTTGGTATATAGATTTTCACCATAAGATTTCCTCCTTTTTTTATAAAAAATGATTAGATTTTTATCCCTTTTCAGATATTACCCGGCATTTGACTGTAAGGGATAAACGCTTGCTAAAAAAAATACAAAATACAAAGGTTACAGTAAAAAAATTGGCATCTTCATCTTTGAATCTTGATAAAATTGATTCGGATGTACAAGTCAATTGTAATGAATGCATTAGCAAATCAAAAGAAGAGACCACGTGGCAAGCGTTGGGGCTTAAAAAATAAAATAACATCATTGGCAATCTATAAGAGATCTCCAAAAGCATATAGGTACATGCAAAAAGTTCTCCCTCTACCAAGTGAAAGAACTTTGCAGAGAATGTTGAAAGAACTTCATATACAACCAGGGATATATGATAATATTTTAAATAACCTTACACATAAAACTACACAATTAGAAGATCAAGATAAATATTGTGCAATTTTGTTTGACGAAATTGCGCTAAAAAAGCGTTTAATTTATAACGAATTTGAAGATAAGGTGGAAGGTTTTGTTGACCATGGCCCTGGAGAGGGCATGGAAAGAACCAATCAGTTGGCAGACGATACCCTTGTATTCATGATCCAGGGCCTAAGATTCAAATTCAAACAGCCAATTGACCATTATTTCGTAGAAGGTACGATATCCTCCCAAAAGTTAGCCAGCATTATAAAAACAGTTAAGTGACAGTTGTATGCGACCAAGGCCCTACAAATGTAGGAGCCATCAATCTTAGATTACAAAATAAAAGGCAGATGGAGCATGACAATCATCCACCGCCCTTTTCATAGAAAATACGAAATCAAAAACGAATACGAACCTCCGCCAGTGCTATAGCGATTCTAGTGTCATGCAATACGTCAAAAGGGGTTTGCGATTTTAGTAAAAAAATGCTGTCTTTTGATATTAAAACGCTGTAAAATTTGTTCCCGAAAACAAACAAAAAGATAAAACATCGTTTTACAGGTTTTCTGTAGATTATTTGGCTTATATTTTAATTTTGTATACAAATAATAATTTCAATTTTTCTATATTTAACCAGTCTTTGTGCTTCTTTTCATTAAACTTTAGTTTATCACTCGCATTTCAGTTTCACGAACATCGATTGCTTTTTTCTTTAAATCCATTTCTTTCTCTTTTATATTTAAATATTTAGTCATTTTTTCATCTTTAGCCTTCTGGTTTTCTTGAATTTTTTCTAAAATTTCCATACTTTGAATGTGTTGCTGGTTTCTTGCAGTTTTTTAACGTCTGCAACCGGAGTTGTTTTGAGTTTTGGAAAGTCATCAACTGGTGGTAGATTCTTTTCGTTGGATGTAGCATCTACTTTTAATTTTTTACTCTTACTAATGTTCTTTGATCCGGTTATATCATGCTTTCTTTTTTTTTCACCTTTTTTTTTTCAAGTAGGGAAATCTTTTTAGGACTTATGATTTCCAGGTCCCAGAAAGCAATCATGTAATCTGAGAAAGCAACTTTAAGCGTCTTGGGTCACCCACCCGTTACGCTAAATGTGGACTTCAACTTCAATGACATCGAAGAGGTTTTTGAAGTCTACGACTATCTTACGCCTGATGATGCCAGGAGAGTACTTCAAATACGGGAAGAGAGGGGATTTTTAATCGAGGAGTTCAAGGCAGCATTTCTACAGTCTTTTCGGAGACAACCAGTTATTATATTAGTTACGTCACTAAACGGAAACTTTGGTAACGCCCCACCCCTCCATCAACTGTAGCAGCAGTCGGAACCCAGTCATTGCGTGAATCACATCTTTGTTCTTGGCGCTACACAGTTAAAACGTAATCTTTGAATTGCATAAAGTTTGTGTTTGGTGTAATTTAGTGATAATCATTATGGATATTGAAGAAGAAGGTATGTTGGTACTTCATTAAAAATGTTTATTTTGGTTATTACAATTGATAAAATAACATTCCACATCATAAACTTTCTGCATTAAAAAATGCATTTTTTTTTGTAAAAAATTTAATTAAAGATGTTTTTGTTTGAGAGTTAAGCCTAGTTAACTTATGATTTTGGATGTAATGTAAAATTTCATTATTCTTGATAAGGTTTTCAAAGGAAAATATCCCGCAAATACACGCCATTTTTTTAAATATTTTTTTATAATCAGAGTAAGTCGGAATCGGGTTTATTAAACAATGTTTTATTTTCTTTTTTTTATTCCAGAATCACCAGTGATGTCGATGGATATGACTAGGAAATCACTCTATGAAGTCATTAAACAATGTTCGGACCGGAAAATAGACCAGAAGTTTGAGTTTTTGGAAAATCGTCTTAAAATAATGACAAACTGTCCTGAAAATAAACAAGGTTCACTGAGACATGCCTTAAAAACTTTTAAGTTTCAATTCAAACAAAAATGGGCAGCCGCCAGTAATAAGGAAGAACGCTTCTTTACAAAAAATGGACATTGGCTCAATACTTCTATAACACTACCTACGTGGACAACAAGAAAGCCCGGACGACCAACAAAGGATTTCAAAGAATCGAGCGATCAAACAAAGAGGCGCAAAACAAAGAATTTGAGAGAACAGGTACCTTGTGAACAGTTAACCTATGCAGCCCAAATGAGTCAGCGTGCTGCCGGATATAGTGACGCGTCTAAGGTTATGAAAGATATGACTTTATCGCCAACAAGAGCCAAAAAATACAGAACTCGGTTTACTTCTGCTCAAAAAGAGATAGTTAAAAAGCATACACCATCACAAGCATTAGCTATTTTTGTGGAAGCTGATATGACAAGAAAACAATACGAAGTTATTCATGCTGCCAACACGAACATTTATCCTTGTTATTCACTTGTAAAAAAGGCAAAGAAAGACTGTTATCCGCGCGAAGAGTCGATAAGAGTTACAGAAACAGGTGCTGAAATAAACTTGCAGGATCTTTTAGACCATTCAGCCACACGGTTGTGTATGTACTTACATGATGTACTCGAGAGTATAACTGAAGAAGAAGGAAACTCTTTAGAGCTATTATCAAAATGGGGTTGTGATGTGTCTCAACAACAACAATTTAAACAAAAATTTGGCGTCGTGTGAATGGATCTATGTACGTTGTATGGTCACTATTTATACGTTAAGACGTATACGGCAAAAAAACGTGCAGGACAATGCCGTGTGAACGAAGCCTTACGCGATGATTGTAAACAATGTTTAGATGAATATAATATTCGTTTATTATCATTAATTCCCGCCGCGAAACCTGATTATAAAAGCCTCGTTGCATTCGAGTCTTTGTATAGCAGGATTAAAAGAATTAAATCTCAATATTCGCAACCAAGTCAGTCACACGGAGATTATTAATAATTTGCATAAAAATAGGCCTAAATTACCGCCTATCGAATTAGTACCATTTTCGGGTGATATTCGCTCATTTCTGCTGTTTCTTTCGAATTTTGAATCAATTGTTCATAACAATCCCGGCCTTACAGATGCCGAGCGTTTATATTATTTACTAGGTAAATTAACGGGGAAAGCCACAACTGTTATAGCTGGTATAACCCCCTCCGCTGAAAATTATAATTTAATTTTACAAACTTTAAAAGATAAATATGATGATAAACGTATGTTAGTTTCCGCGTATTTAAATCAAATGTTTGAACAAGCGGCAAAGAAACGTCGGAAGTATCGGTATTTTGAAAAGCTGCTCATTGGCACAACGACCAACTGATGGTAACGTAGGTTCCACTGCCGTTGAAAGCGAAGATGAAACTCAAACATCTGATACTTTGGACTCAAATTCATCTACTGTAAGACAAACACAAAGGAATAAAAAAGCTAACCAGAATTCGAAGTTCGAAGAATCTTTGCTGAACGTTTTATAAAAAATGATTAGATTTTTATCCCTTTTCAGATATTACCCGGCATTTGACTGTAAGGGATAAACGCTTGCTAAAAAAAATACAAAATACAAAGGTTACAGTAAAAAAATTGGCATCTTCATCTTTGAATCTTGATAAAATTGATTCGGATGTACAAGTCAATTGTAATGAATGCATTAGCAAATCAAAAGAAGAGACCACGTGGCAAGCGTTGGGGCTTAAAAAATAAAATAACATCATTGGCAATCTATAAGAGATCTCCAAAAGCATATAGGTACATGCAAAAAGTTCTCCCTCTACCAAGTGAAAGAACTTTGCAGAGAATGTTGAAAGAACTTCATATACAACCAGGGATATATGATAATATTTTAAATAACCTTACACATAAAACTACACAATTAGAAGATCAAGATAAATATTGTGCAATTTTGTTTGACGAAATTGCGCTAAAAAAGCGTTTAATTTATAACGAATTTGAAGATAAGGTGGAAGGTTTTGTTGACCATGGCCCTGGAGAGGGCATGGAAAGAACCAATCAGTTGGCAGACGATACCCTTGTATTCATGATCCAGGGCCTAAGATTCAAATTCAAACAGCCAATTGACCATTATTTCGTAGAAGGTACGATATCCTCCCAAAAGTTAGCCAGCATTATAAAAACAGTTAAGTGACAGTTGTATGCGACCAAGGCCCTACAAATGTAGGAGCCATCAATCTTAGATTACAAAATAAAAGGCAGATGGAGCATGACAATCATCCATCGCCCTTTTCATAGAAAATACGAAATCAAAAACGAATACGAACCTCCGCCAGTGCTATAGCGATTCTAGTGTCATGCAATACGTCAAAAGGGGTTTGCGATTTTAGTAAAAAAATGCTGTCTTTTGATATTAAAACGCTGTAAAATTTGTTCCCGAAAACAAACAAAAAGATAAAACATCGTTTTACAGGTTTTCTGTAGATTATTTGGCTTATATTTTAATTTTGTATACAAATAATAATTTCAATTTTTCTATATTTAACCAGTCTTTGTGCTTCTTTTCATTAAACTTTAGTTTATCACTCGCATTTCAGTTTCACGAACATCGATTGCTTTTTTCTTTAAATCCATTTCTTTCTCTTTTATATTTAAATATTTAGTCATTTTTTCATCTTTAGCCTTCTGGTTTTCTTGAATTTTTTCTAAAATTTCCATACTTTGAATGTGTTGCTGGTTTCTTGCAGTTTTTTAACGTCTGCAACCGGAGTTGTTTTGAGTTTTGGAAAGTCATCAACTGGTGGTAGATTCTTTTCGTTGGATGTAGCATCTACTTTTAATTTTTTACTCTTACTAATGTTCTTTGATCCGGTTATATCATGCTTTCTTTTTTTTTCACCTTTTTTTTTTCAAGTAGGGAAATCTTTTTAGGACTTATGATTTCCAGGTCCCAGAAAGCAATCATGTAATCTGAGAAAGCAACTTTAAGCGTCTTGGGTCACCCACCCGTTACGCTAAATGTGGACTTCAACTTCAATGACATCGAAGAGGTTTTTGAAGTCTACGACTATCTTACGCCTGATGATGCCAGGAGAGTACTTCAAATACGGGAAGAGAGGGGATTTTTAATCGAGGAGTTCAAGGCAGCATTTCTACAGTCTTTTCGGAGACAACCAGTTATTATATTAGTTACGTCACTAAACGGAAACTTTGGTAACGCCCCACCCCTCCATCAACTGTAGCAGCAGTCGGAACCCAGTCATTGCGTGAATCACATCTTTGTTCTTGGCGCTACACAGTTAAAACGTAATCTTTGAATTGCATAAAGTTTGTGTTTGGTGTAATTTAGTGATAATCATTATGGATATTGAAGAAGAAGGTATGTTGGTACTTCATTAAAAATGTTTATTTTGGTTATTACAATTGATAAAATAACATTCCACATCATAAACTTTCTGCATTAAAAAATGCATTTTTTTTTGTAAAAAATTTAATTAAAGATGTTTTTGTTTGAGAGTTAAGCCTAGTTAACTTATGATTTTGGATGTAATGTAAAATTTCATTATTCTTGATAAGGTTTTCAAAGGAAAATATCCCGCAAATACACGCCATTTTTTTAAATATTTTTTTATAATCAGAGTAAGTCGGAATCGGGTTTATTAAACAATGTTTTATTTTCTTTTTTTTATTCCAGAATCACCAGTGATGTCGATGGATATGACTAGGAAATCACTCTATGAAGTCATTAAACAATGTTCGGACCGGAAAATAGACCAGAAGTTTGAGTTTTTGGAAAATCGTCTTAAAATAATGACAAACTGTCCTGAAAATAAACAAGGTTCACTGAGACATGCCTTAAAAACTTTTAAGTTTCAATTCAAACAAAAATGGGCAGCCGCCAGTAATAAGGAAGAACGCTTCTTTACAAAAAATGGACATTGGCTCAATACTTCTATAACACTACCTACGTGGACAACAAGAAAGCCCGGACGACCAACAAAGGATTTCAAAGAATCGAGCGATCAAACAAAGAGGCGCAAAACAAAGAATTTGAGAGAACAGGTACCTTGTGAACAGTTAACCTATGCAGCCCAAATGAGTCAGCGTGCTGCCGGATATAGTGACGCGTCTAAGGTTATGAAAGATATGACTTTATCGCCAACAAGAGCCAAAAAATACAGAACTCGGTTTACTTCTGCTCAAAAAGAGATAGTTAAAAAGCATACACCATCACAAGCATTAGCTATTTTTGTGGAAGCTGATATGACAAGAAAACAATACGAAGTTATTCATGCTGCCAACACGAACATTTATCCTTGTTATTCACTTGTAAAAAAGGCAAAGAAAGACTGTTATCCGCGCGAAGAGTCGATAAGAGTTACAGAAACAGGTGCTGAAATAAACTTGCAGGATCTTTTAGACCATTCAGCCACACGGTTGTGTATGTACTTACATGATGTACTCGAGAGTATAACTGAAGAAGAAGGAAACTCTTTAGAGCTATTATCAAAATGGGGTTGTGATGTGTCTCAACAACAACAATTTAAACAAAAATTTGGCGTCGTGTGAATGGATCTATGTACGTTGTATGGTCACTATTTATACGTTAAGACGTATACGGCAAAAAAACGTGCAGGACAATGCCGTGTGAACGAAGCCTTACGCGATGATTGTAAACAATGTTTAGATGAATATAATATTCGTTTATTATCATTAATTCCCGCCGCGAAACCTGATTATAAAAGCCTCGTTGCATTCGAGTCTTTGTATAGCAGGATTAAAAGAATTAAATCTCAATATTCGCAACCAAGTCAGTCACACGGAGATTATTAATAATTTGCATAAAAATAGGCCTAAATTACCGCCTATCGAATTAGTACCATTTTCGGGTGATATTCGCTCATTTCTGCTGTTTCTTTCGAATTTTGAATCAATTGTTCATAACAATCCCGGCCTTACAGATGCCGAGCGTTTATATTATTTACTAGGTAAATTAACGGGGAAAGCCACAACTGTTATAGCTGGTATAACCCCCTCCGCTGAAAATTATAATTTAATTTTACAAACTTTAAAAGATAAATATGATGATAAACGTATGTTAGTTTCCGCGTATTTAAATCAAATGTTTGAACAAGCGGCAAAGAAACGTCGGAAGTATCGGTATTTTGAAAAGCTGCTCATTGGCACAACGACCAACTGATGGTAACGTAGGTTCCACTGCCGTTGAAAGCGAAGATGAAACTCAAACATCTGATACTTTGGACTCAAATTCATCTACTGTAAGACAAACACAAAGGAATAAAAAAGCTAACCAGAATTCGAAGTTCGAAGAATCTTTGCTGAACGTTTTAAAAGATGATTAAATGAAGACAAACATTTTGCGTTGTCCTTAGTTTCCACTTTACAGTCTACGACAGACGACGAAAAATTTCAAGCGAAAATAGAAATACTGCAAGTATGTCGAAGAATATTAAACTGAGAGTAACAGCAAAGGTTTTTATTATGTATTTAGAATTAATAGCTAAAGCAGAAGCTGTATCGTATATAGATTCATTTGATTCCGGTTTTTATGTGATCTTAACTGATTCTAGAAGTGCCTTACACACTTGATTACAGCACTTGATTAGCTGTACAAATAATGTTGAAGGTCTACCAATCGCTTATACAATTCAGAAAGATATATGTAAGATTTTGTCTTGTAATAAAAATATTAAATTACAGTTGATCCAATCCCACGTTGGATTATTTGGTAATGAGGTAGCTGATCGACTAGCTAATGAGGCAGCATGGGATGGGCCACTATTTGAATGTTCACCAACATGCTCAGATATATTGCATTTATTAAAAAACTATTGTATTAATATTTAGAAATTGTATTACTACCTATCACTAGAAAGTTGTATAATTTTGTACTTAAAGGAATTAGTCGTAGATCATAGATAATTTTTAGTTTGTACCTTAGATTATTAAGGGCCGATTTTTCAATCCCGAGATAAACAGTCTAATAACTACCCCTCGAATAGATTTATTCAATTATTTATCTAACTCATAACGGCTCGCCTATTTTTCAATCGTGATTTATTTGATGAATAACTATCTGACCAAATATTTCCATATTGGCAGCTCTGCTCTCGGAGTGGCGAAACAAACATATTAAATTAGTCAAGTTAGAGCGGGATAGAGTCAACTCTTGCAATTTGTCAACAACCGTCATTATGACTCACGTCAGGAGTGCACTTGTCTTCTATGATTGTTGATTGTTGTTTTGATTCGAGTAAAGAGTTTGGTTAAATTTGTGTTTCAATTTATATATTTTACGATGGAAACGACATACTTAAAGGCAGCGTTCGGCAAATTTTCAATGGCATGGTCATCAGTACTATCAAAAACATCAATTTCAATATGATTTTAATTGATAATAATTATATAGAAAGAGGTTTAATTGTTAATAATTCTACGCTCTATGCTATGACATACGAAAATATCCCAAATTTGACGCGTCAGTTGTCAACTCAAACGCCTAACCGTCGAATAGCGCGCTATCTGGCCTTTGGAGCGGCAAATAGATTTATTCCTCAAATAACGTAGTTATTCGATAGATAAGTCCTATTCGTCTATTGAAAAAATGAATATTTTGTTAACTGAAGAATAAAGTCTATCTAGCTGTTTATCTGGGCATTGAAAAATCGGCCCTTAATAGTTAATACTTAATCTTATTAAGATGTTCCTATGGGGATGACATATTCAGATTATGAACAAATCCTCTTTTTAAAAAATAAAGGTTATAAAAAAAATACATTAGTGCGAGAGAGATAAAAAATGGATTCAGAGCTTGTTGACTGTATCCCTTTAATCCTGATGCGATTAAATATACCAAATGCATATGTAAAAAACAACCGACCACCAATGATAATGCTGTTCCAGTACTTGGGAAATTCCTAACAATGGCAGATTTCCATAAACTGGTGGACTCGAATACTTTAAACAGACTTGAAAATGAGATTCCAGACCCAGAAAATGGTTTTCACAGAGGTTTAAGATTTACAAATTAAGATTAATTATTTAGTCAGGTTATATATGTTACGGCTAAAGGTAGGTGTGAACATAAACTTAAGATTAGCCGGCTAAACTTAGGTTTATCTTCGAGAAGTACACTGCGATGAGGGCAAAACGATTCGCACATCGTCTACAAGGAGTCTATGAGACTGAAGACTTTATAATGGCAACGTTATACAGGGTGTCCCAAAAGGTTACGTAGCTAGGAAGAGGGGTGATAGGGGTGGTCATGAGAGTCACCAGAAAAATAAAAAAAAAATTCCCCTCTGGGTATTAAAAAAATAAAAGGCATTTATAAAAAAAATTAAAATTTTATACCTTGTGAGGCGATTTTGCCCCCGATGACCTACAATTATTGGTATATTAAAAAAAAAATTGCTGTTATGCTATCGTCAATAACCCTTTTTCAAATTGAAATAAGAAAAACGATACATGTCTAACCAATATTTTAAAGAAAATTAAGTTTTTGTCCAATCAAGGACTTAGTAATTACGATTTCACTCAACTTCCTCTAAGTGTACTGAAAAAAAAAGTACTATGCAACTCCAGCGAGTAACTTAAAAAGATAGGTAATTTTATTGCAATTCCAAAATAGTAAAACACTTACTTGAAAAATTCTTATTAGGATATGTAAAGATAATTTTCGGGAACAATACCCTAGCAGAACAAAACATACCAATAACAATGTAACCAAACTAAACACGTTTGGTGGTTACCACGCGATTATCCTGCGAGACTTGCATTTTGTCGTAGGATGTTGCGCATGCATAGGGAGGACCCTCAATTTTTTAATAAAATACTGTGGTCAGACGAGTCTACTTTTAAAAAGGACGGATACATGAACCTACACAATTTGCACGAGTGGCACGTAGAAAATCCCCACCTACATAGAGAAGATCGGTCCCAATATCGATTTAAAGTGAACATGTGGACCGGAATACTAAATGGTAAATTAATAATAGGACCCTTTGAGCTACCTGAGGCACTGACTGGAGAGGCGTACTTACACTTCTTACAAAACGAATTACCAAATCTATTGGAAGATGTGCCGATGATCAGCTCCGTAAACTAAGTGAAACAGACAGTTTAAAAATGATGTATGAAATAGATGGATTATTTATAAAGCGCATTCACTCGGCGGCAGATAAACGTACGGGCCATATCTCGAGGTCCAGGTATCGGGGCAAGGAACGAGTGGTATCATCGTACGCAGGGAAGAAGGCTCTCTCACGCAATCCAAAGTGGTTGCATGCGGTGTGTCAACGACCAGCACCCGCTTCTCATCGCGGCAATTTGGTCCAAAGCCAGACCGAGACTCGGACCGCAGCTGGTAGCGGTATACGCTGTTATTATACAAGTACGAGCAGGTGAACTGCAATGGCCTCGCATCGGAAGAAGAATTGCGCAGCTCCCATTGTTATGAAAACATAGCAAAGCACTGGTCTTATTATAGCTTGCGATAACTATGTGTTTATGACAACAGATGCATGGGTTAACGAACGCGATAGCCCCAAAATTAGCCGCCAAGGCTGTTGCGATTGCGACGATTGTCAAAGTGTACTTGCGCACCGCGGGCAATTATTGTTTTGCACCGACTGTCTGCTATTTTTGCACTAGTTACGCCAACGGATCCCTAAGACTTCGCTGAGTCAACGGTTCGCACGGGAACGTGATGTACGAACGAGGCGAATTCCTTTGGCGCAACGTAATTTTAAGTTTTCCTTTTAAATTCAATTAGCATTATATTTAGTATTATTAAGCACTTGCATCGTGCAAGACCTATTGTAACTACTATAATTATTAAAGTATTTCTTAAGTAATTCGGTTTTTTTTGGGCCTCCGGCTGCGTGAAACATAATTGGCGCAGTCGGTAGGATACTCGGGTCGCCCGACGGGAAGATATCCGAAATAAATATCGGTTCCGAGACCCCGCGCGGCCGACCGGTTTTTTTAAAAACCCAAGCGAGTATCCATAATCTACGGTTTCTGCAGCCTGGAGGCTAAATCAAACATCGATCCCGAAAAGTAACCAGATTAATTGGTAAGTTCATAGAATAGTTCTGTGTTGTTTCCTATTACTAGTTTATACATATTTTTAGTCCTAATTATAAAAAATTGCGATCTAATAGTTAACCAATATGTTAGTACAGGGCCAGGTAGTAAATTATCAAATTTATGCTTAATAAACGGAATTTTAAATAAAATTACCGGTTCTGCCTCTCGGTTTATGAATTCGAACGGAATTCCCGAAAATTGGGCCGGTATAAGGTCGGCTTTAATTAATAATTTTTCCGACCAGAGGGATGAAATCTCTTTGTACAATGACTTTTCAATGGCTTCACAGGGGTCCTCAACCCCTCAGGAATATTACGAAAGGTGCCAACAACTTTTTAGTACAATCATGACTTACGTTTCGCTTCACGAAGTGATCGAAAGTACAATCGAAGCAAAACGTACGCTCTACAAAAAAGTAGCCCTTCAGGCTTATGTTCGCGGGTTGAAAGAACCTCTAGGGTCACGAATTCGGTGTATGAGGCCCGAAACGATGGAAAAGGCCCTCGAATATGTGCAGGAGGAACTAAACGCAACATATCTGCAAAATAGGAATAGTATACAAAAATTAGATAAAAAGCAATTTAATTTAGGGCCCATGCCTTTGGGGCCCCAATTTTCATTCAATAATACACACGTTCCAAGAAATTCCGAACAATTTGCACCAATGCCTAGACCTAGTACGCATCAACCTGTTCAAGGTCGGCCGCAATTTAAATAATTTCAATAGGCAGCCGACGCGAACTCAACAGATGTTCGGCGCTTTACCACCGAATTATAATCCGCAAAGTAACGTTTTTATGCTACAACCAAAATTTAAACAAAATTAAGGTCCAAAACCAATTTAGCCAAAAGGTTAAATTTAGCCGCTCTGCGATTCCAAACTTGACTTTTGGCTCGCTCCGTTGCTCTCAAACTATGCACGCTGATAACGCGTGTATTCGTATCAAAGTTTGAGATTCACTGGGCCACTCGTAATAATTTCTTGTAACCGCGCGGCAGCAAATACAAATAGTTTTTGATAAAAACAATTCGACAATTAATGTGTACATAAAAAAAACGAGGCCGATAGCAATTGCTTTTAAGCTCGCATTATGGAACTGAACGTTCAGTAGGTGATCAGTTTTCCGTGCAGTCTGGACGACTGTTGCGCGCAATCACGATATGGAGTCCCGCAAACGAAAAATTACGTCGGCTCCGGCACAGTGACGGGTCTTGCGACGAGCCTCACCACTGCTGCGACTACCGGTATTGACATCAAACAACATTTATTTACCGGAAGATGTATACGTATACATGGCACAGTTTTTCCAGTTTACAGATTACCGTAATTTTGTTGAAGCGTTTTGGCCCGATATGAATGTGGCCGAGGCTATTCGAGGAAAATTGTGGCAACTCTTTACGCATCGTGCTACAATTACATTTATAAACGGTAAACCATTGACCGTAGAATACAACTGCGATCCTTAAAAAAGGAAGAGCGTGTTCTCGTAAATATTGACTCTTTGCTGCCTGTATTCGGCGGAGTCCGCCCACCAACAATGGACGAGTTTACAAGCGTGTGGAAGTTAGACAATTTCGTCAGAATGCACATTCACTTGAACATGTGCACCGAGTACCGATACGCCTCCTGTTCCTGTTATCCCCCAGCCGTTGATCCCAACAATGCTGCTACGTTTGGAAAGCCTTCGTTGGATACGTGCGAGTCTCAAAATTTTCACCATTTCTGCTGGCAGCACGTTAGCCATCGGCTCAAGTTTTAATATTGTTTTTTATGTAAGTATTTGTGTTACATTTAAAATGGTTTACTTTGCCCTTTGTAGCTCTTTAATAAATTATTGTATCACATCTTGGGGCGGTAGTGCTAAGAGTTAAATGATAGAAGTTGAGCGTGTCCAGCGCTCGATCCTCAAAGTTGGTGCTGGCCTCCCTTACCGTTTCCCTACCACCGAGCTTTACAAAAAGTGGGACTTACTGACGGTTAGGCAATCATTTATACTACAGACAACCATAAAACAGCATTCTCAACTAGTCTTTGACAAAAACCTGCATTCTAGCCAACGTCGTAAAGATAAAATATGCACGACCTTACAATTCAAAAGTTTTCATTCACACAATTTTTTCTGCTTTTTGGGACCTTTTCTTTATAACCTAATAAATAAAACGTTAAAAATATCCTCAAAATAAATATAATTGTAAATCAGCCGTAACTAATTATTTGAAAACCCTGGATTACCAACAAACTGAAAATCTTTTAAATATAAAAACTTAATGTTTATTCCGCACTGTAACACTGTTTATATGTAAATCTTATTGTCTATCGACACACACACGAACAAACGCAAAAACGCACGCACACACACACACACGTAGACGCACACACAAACATACATATTATGTATACACGCGCACACATACATGCAGACAAACACTCACTAACACACTGGTCACGTATATGTATAATTTTAAGTTACTTTTTAAACAGAAGTAGATTTAAGTTCAGTCTATTGTTTTTGTTTTTCTCTTCTTATTGTCGATTGATATTTAGTTATTGAAACTTTAAATGTATTTTAGTAGTGCTATCCGCGAGGGGGGCTAGTGATCTGTACTACAGGTCTTTCAAAGACCTATTTCAGACACTAGTCCTTCACAACGAAAATACTACACGTTTACAATAATTTACATATTATTTAGTTCCATTGTAATAGTTTTAAGTTGTGAAGGCAAATAAATGAAATTTTTATTTTATTTTTTATTTTTTTTTTATTCCCATTTAATTATACATCCAGAAATATTTTTAATAAAAGGTTGCACAATCACATAATTAATGTGTATTCGATTGAGGGACAATAAAGGTGCATACGAAGCACCTATCCTGGAAACTGGAGAGTGTTCCGGGCTGCAATAATGTGGTACAGGAAATAATGTTAACTCCTGACGTTAAGAAGAACAATCAAACCCCGAAAACATCAATCGACATACTGAGAATAGTAAAGAGAAAGTTTCCATCTGAGGTAAGTACTTCCAGCAGACTTTTCTTTCTATGATAATATGTAATATAAGATCTATGATTAAACTCAGTGTCAGAGTAACTGCTGCATTCTATGTTGACTACTTTCAGTGAATTCAGACTTGTTTAATTTTTTTCAGGTTAATGAATCTACAAAACACCAAGTGCTCATACAATGTGTGGAAGAAGAGCATAAAATAAAGATGAGTCCCACGAATGGGCTAGACAAAAGCACGAGTTAAGATCAAAAAATTAGGAATTGGAAAATTTATTATAAAAAAATTAATTAAAGCAGCGACCCCATCAGCAGCTGCCCGTCTCCAGGCCAACACAAACTATGGGCCCGCCGGCTCTAAACTCATGGGGCGGGGTGAGCGGAACACGTTTCACGCCGCCTCATCTCACCGGACGATGGACTAAATCCCCGCTCCATCGCCCGGCGAAGATAAAATTTATATTGCGTACAGTGTAGTGTGCGGTTAACGGAAACGGAAATCAACGACATGGCATCTGCGAAAACACGAAAGAGTCGGGAGCTCAGCACCCGAGACTATGGATAACACGCTCAGTATACGCTATAGACGGCGTAGATAAATACTTAGAAGTTACGACATATCGAACAGAAATTGACAGAGAATCTAGTGTGGGGCAAATCACACTTTTAGCCGCCAGGCGCCAAACCATCTGAACTCTATCCAAATTGTCGGAGACTTCAACTTCTGACTACAAGAATTTAATTAACACATATAATTTTAAGCTACACATAAATCAACCTACAAGGGGAAATTCGTGTATTGATCACATTCTAGGTAATATTTACAAAGCGAATGCAATTATTATTCCCCTATATCTATCTGACTACAACACTGCTCAATTGCTGAAATTTCAAGTTAATTATAATCACAGGCAACAGCACAAATCTAGATTGACCATCTATAAAAGAGACTTTAACACAGAATACATTAGCAAATTTAAAAATTACCTTAATAATTTACTGTTTCATCTCACTTGTGGTGAGATATATAACTTCCGAAGATATGATTCATGATAATAGTCATGCAGTTAATACCTCACAAGCAATAGACTTATCATTACCAGCTACTAGTTCAAATCATTCCGCAACGGATTATCTTACCACCTAGAACCCAATCAGCATGTAAACGAAGACCCACATAATTTTAGCGATATAAGTACAGACAGTGACAGCAATTATGTACCATCTAGTCTAGTTCATTGATTGAGGCAATCATTATTAACGGAAAGTACGCAGTTGAAAATGTATGTATTCCTCGAATACCAATGATTCTGACTGATCTTTCCAGTTCGCCTTGCGTTCGCAATGACAATTAACAAGTCGCAAGGCCAATCGCTTAGTGTTTGCGGGATAAATTTACAAAATGATTGTTTTTCACGTGGCAGGGCAGTTATACGTTGCGTGTTCACGAGTTGGGAAGCCATCCGCTTTGTTTGTGTTAACGTCAGACCAAAAAACAAAAAATGTGGTTTACCAAAGAGCACTTCAATGCAACGGATAATTTGTGGACACCTATATCGCTTCAATTCAGTATGTGGATTAATTATTTGGAACACATTATTTGGATTCACTTTCATTTACTAAGAGAAGTTCAACTAAATAACACTTCATTTTTGTAATTGAAATGAATTTATTACTGTTGTGAAATTATTCATTTTTTTTCCTTTTCAAATATAAAACAAAAAAAAAATTTCTTCATCCTTCAACGAAATGTTACATAAAACGAAGCCATGTTACATAAAACGAAGCCATCTGGTTGCGAAACGGAGTTCGCCGGGTTTGCTAGCTATAATATAGATATTAGGTATATATTAAAATATAATACGTTAGAAACTAAAATATAATATGTTTGCAAGATATTGACATCACAGAGACATACTGGGACAAAGTGTTTCGACTGAAAGCCAGTGCTGGGCAACAACTGTTCAGAAATTTGAAATACGCTTTAAGCCTTTTGCTATTCCTACCATTTTCTAATGTATTTGTTGAAAGAAAATTCAGCATTTTAAAGAACATTAAAACAGAGAATCGAAGTCGCCTGCAGAACTAGACCCTAGTCTCACCTGCACAGATTACCTTTCCGGTGGACCGTAGCGTGTGTGGCAGCCATTATGTCTACTAGAGAAGGGGATCCGAGCTCTTTCGGCGGACATCGGGCACTGACGGAACCGCCACGCACATTACATTGTACATAACTCGAATCAAATATACGCAGTATTAAAATCACTTGGCCTTGGCCACCAGGAAAAAAACGGTTAAGCATCTTAAAATTAAGAAAGGCACATCCACAGTCACTGGCACCACTTACCGTAAATAAAAGTCTAAGTGCTCAGAAGAAAGCAGATGTAAAGTCTCTCATGGTAAAACAATTTGGTGACAACTGGGAAGAAGATGAAACTTTTTCTTGGTACAAAAAAAATATTGAGTGCATATGCCACTGAACCTGCCGAAGCAGATGTTCCTGGCAACCATGAACCACATGATCATGATGCTTATTGAGATTGTCTGGAACCATAAATAGCCACAATAGTTTAAGCTTTTGATTAAATTTTTTTGTATTTTATTTTGATTGTAATTTGTAACTTGCATATGGGAAGGGACATTTCCTGAAATAAAACAATTTTATTTATATTTTATTTATTTTATTATTAAAGTATTATGTGATTTTAAATAAAGTTGTTTGATTGGAAACCACCTATTTTAGCATTTTATCTAGTTCTCATATTCCACCGATCAAATACCGATATATCCTACAATACTTTATCAAAAACCGATAAATCCAATTATTGGTTTTTGGTCCATTTTTTTATAACTCTATAAGTACCACAGCTACTAATGCCGAAATTAGGATTCCAAACAGTGATCCTAACACCAATAAATTGATAGATTTCGTTTAACTCTAAATTAGAAAACCATGAACTTGGCCATATGTTTATGTTTATTTGTAATAAGTGTTATGTACCTATACGTAGAACAAATGTTGTTACTTATGAATTTAGCTATCTTGTCCTGCGAGGTTGCTGGTGTTTTACAAATAACCCTGTATATCTCACTGAAACGCATGTAACATGTTCTTTGTAATAAAGTAAATTAATATATCCTGCTAAAACAGTATCTCACCCATCACTCGCTAAGTTTATTTGTCAGGCGCTAATTACTAGCTTCCGCCCGCGACTCCGTCCGCGCGGAAAAATTAAGAAAAAATAAGATTTATTTTTTTTCTACGTATTTTTCCGGGATAAAAAGTATCCTATTTTATGCCCAGGATAATAAGGTATAATTGTACCAAGTTTCATCGAAATCGAACCGTTAGTTTTCACGTGATGCCTTCACATACAGACAGACAGACAGACAAAAATTTTTTTAATCACATATTTGGGTTTGGTATCGATCCAGTAACACCCCCTGCTATTTATTTTTTCAATATTTTCAATGTACAGAATTGACCCTTCTACAGATTTATTATATGTATAGATGATGTAAAACTACGGTATATTAATTATGATGTAAAACTACGGTATCTAAAAATAATTTGGCAACACAAGTATTTAGTACCTGTGTTTTAATATTATGTTGCTTCTCTTTATTATTAAAAAGATGTAAAATTAGAACTTTTGTGTGGTTGTTTTATGTAAAAAAATGTATGGAATTTATTATGACATTTGTAATAAATGAAACAATATGAAAAAAAATATTACATGTCCGTAAAAGGTCGAGGTGAAGCCCCTGTGTACTTCTAATGAAATAAAAAAATTCTTTGAAAGTCACGGGATCAACAGTGACGTCTTCCTCGCAAACTTGAAATGTATGTGGAGCAAAGCCATCCGAAATGAATAAACCTGATGACATTTTAAAGAGACCACTCGATACAGCTGCAATGACTTTTGGGCTTTCACATACATTCGTGGATAAGATACATGGAGTGCATACTGCATATTGCATATCGACTCGACTTAAAAGGTCTGGCAAGCAAGATATGAAGAAAATAAAAATCTAGTAAAAAGCAAGGAGCTAATTCAAAAAGATTCAGAAATGAAACCGGTTTATTGATGGACACGCCAAATCAACAGTCTACGCTGCCAGACGCTTTTTCGAGATTTCTCAAGTATAGCCAGAAATCATTCTATTTATAAATTTATAATAGTACCAAAGGCGGTGTTGATTATTTAGACCAAAAATGTGCGAATTACTCGGTTGCAAGAAGATCTCCTAGATGGCCATATTGAATATTTCTGCAGCTAATGGACATCTCCAGTCATTCGTGCTGCCGAATGGACACCTGAAAATCGCTTTTACAATGTGCAGGCTCATGTCAGTATAATATTATTTTATATTTTTCTAGCAACGAGAGCTTTGCTTCTTTTTAACCAAAAAACTGCTGGGAAAATTAATAAAAAGAGAAAGAGGTAGAAAGCCAACAATTGTGGATAGTACCATACAACGCTGCCCTTCTTCTTAGTACGATTGTCATTTTAATTTAGAATCAGTGTCCAGTCGAACTGTCATTAAATACTTTTTTAAATATATGACTAAAGGTCCAGACGAGGCTCGAGTCGCCAGTGTTCCAGAAGAACACAAAAATAACGAAATAGAACAGTACGTCACAAAACGATACATCGGTTCTGGTGAGGCTGCTTGGAGAGTTTTTGAGTTTAACGTCACAGGACGTCCACTGTAGGGATGTTAGACGTTCATTTAGAAAATCACCAGTCTATTTTTCTAAGGCGGGAAATGAAGCGAGTGCAGTTAAAAATTCTCATTCGGATCTCGTCACGTACTTTAATCGTCCCCTCGGTGAAGAATTCGATATGTAACATATTTCGATTTTTACGAGGGGTACTTCGTTCATTCCAGCCGCCCCACGACAAAAAATACAACCATTTACAATATGAATAACGGAGAAATAGTGACGCGTTTATTTTGGGTCGCGCCCAACAGAGGTGAACAATTTTATTTTATGTCCAAATTGTAACACATTCCAGAGGCCGCTAAAACTATTGCTATCGCCATCGTTGAAGCCGAATAAGAGATAGTTACGCAGGAAACTTCATGTTTTTTGACCGGAACGCCTGCGTAACTTTTTCGTATTATTGGCTGTTAACGGGGTAGCAGTAGCGACATTGTGGGAAAATTTAAAAAATAAGTTAGCTGAAGAAATAATTAACCGCGTAAGTAACGATCCGGATAGAGCGTACAAGGCCTTTGTTCAAATCGACCGTCTATTGCAAAAACATGGTACGTGTTTGTTTGAGTAATTTTTTTGTTTGCCTAATGCGCACGATGACACCACCGAACTAGGTCATGAGAAGGCTCCACGATGGAGACGGGTTACGCGAATTTGTAGATGTTTGGACGCCCAAGCTGTCTCATGACCAGCGGCAAGTGTTCGAATATGTGCAACATTTGCTCACTGATGATGGATTTCGCAATAGTAACGAAAGTGCTATTTATTTAGACGGTCCGACAGGCACTGGTAAAACGTTGCTATTAAATACGATAGCAGCGTACGTGAGGGGCGTACTCAACGGTGTAGTTTTGTGTACTGTGAGATCAGGTATCGCAGAACTATGACGGCGGTATGACAGCATCACAGCACGTAGCATGTTTCGGTATCCGTCGAGCGCTAATGACGATTTTGGCGATTGGTATGTAACAAACGGAACCCAGAGAGCTGAACTCATACTACTCTCCGATTTAATTATTAACGAAGAAGCGCCGATGGTACACAAGTACCTCATTCATTTGTTAGATAGGTCTTTGCAAGACTTGACAAAGTCTAATTAAGTTTCGGGGGAAAAGTTATCATTTTTGCCGGAGACTTTCGTCAGATTCCGCCCGTAGTTACAAACGCCAAGACGTGTCATTCAGATATATTTAATGCATCAGTAAAATCATCGCCCTTATCGGATTTCCTTTTAGAACACGAACCAGAAGTTTGTATAGGTAGGGCCATTCATTCGACTCACAATTCTAATATTAGGGAAATAAATAGGACTGTATTAGACCGTTTGCCAGGCGACCTTTTACATTTCTATTCAGTAGATAAAACGGCTACGGATGACACTGACGAATTGTATTTAGGCGTAGACATGATAAATAGTATGCACCATAGGTAAACCAGAATAGGATCTCACATTAAAAGTAGGAGTAAAATAATTATGCAAATACATATAATTATTTTTTGCCTTAGATTTTCTGATCATTTATTGAATGGTACAAAAGTTATAATCGTAGCGTCTTCACCTCGATTGATAACAGTTCGGAAACAGGGAATAGCCGAATTGTTTTTTATAACTGGGGGTAAAGGGTAAACTGTAATGGTAGGAATGGTTTTATATAAATAAATAAATAAATAACGCGAATCGTGTTTAAAGCCCCCATTGATCATAACAGTCCAATAGAAATGTGTCGATGGCAATTTCCCCTTCAGGTGTGTTATGCAATGACCATTCATAAGAGTCAAGTTCAAACCATTAATAGGGTTGGCATAGATTTAAGATCGGACGTCTTTAGTCATGGACAGTTGTACGTGGCATTAATTCGCGTACGGGAAAATTCCACACTTCACATAAAGACTCCACACATGGCTACCTCTTCACAAGTGCTAATAATACAATGTCTTTGTGTAGGTCAAACAATAATTATTTCCTCTTTAATAGCCATAAAGTAGACGCGAATTATAAAAACGTTCATATCCCGCATTTGGTAGGAGCCGCACATCTTTTTCAGTGCAACAATTTAGATACTCTTGCAATATTGTTGTTTTGGAAACCGTCGTTTGGTAGTCAATAATTTTATGAATTCGGTATTCATAAAATTATTTTAAATCAGTTTGAGAGCATAGATATTGTTAATCAGTTAGTGTAGACGACCCTAAAATATCTAATTTAAAACCAGTAGTTTTAGTTAGTAAAGGTATACCCCGGAAATATGAACCTAAATTCAATTCCCTAAACCAATAGTTTTGCTTAAAAATATTCGCGACCCTAAACTAACATAACTCACACCCGTTGTCGCCATCACAAAAATACCCGACGTTAGTAATACTCAGTACCCGAAGTAGGTAGGAAACGCGGAAGACCGGCTTAATACAATAAAACCAAATCACAGAAACAAAAAAATACTAACGCTGATTCTGACAACAGTTCATTAAATTCAGTAGATGTAGAACGTAAAAGGGGACGACCCGGTAGACGATCGGTAGACACGGATTGTCATTTAAAAGCGGTTACAAAATATAATCAAAATCATCTTGAGGATCACAGGCAGGCGGTTCAGAAGTTTAGTCAAAGTAACCCAGAGGTTAATAGGCAAGCAGTAGATAGGTACAATCAAGTAAATCGCAATCTAGACGTTGAATTATGGAATTCGAACAATTTAATTCTTAAGTTTTTGTTTGGCAATATATTCCAATTCGCGAAAATGATGACGCCGAGTGGCTTGATGAAACCGATGTTGATCTTGCCAACAACTGACTTGCAAGATGCTTATCCAGTTATTGGTGTCAACAATTGCCAAAAAAAAATCACGTGATCAATGAATAGCTCCTTTTTAGGGTTCCGTAGCCAAAATGGCAAAAACGGAACCCTTATAGTTTCGTCATGTCCGTCTGTCCGTCTGTCCGTCTGTCCGTCTGTCACAGCCGATTTACTCGGAAACTATAAGTACTACAGTGATGAAATTTGATGGGAATATGTGTTGTATGAACCGCTACAAAAATATGACACTAAATAGTAAAAAAAAGAATTGGGGGTGGGGCCCCCCATACATGTAACTGAGGGATGAAATTTTTTTTTTCGATGTACATACCCGTGTGGGGTATCAATGGAAAGGTCTTTTAAAATGATATAAAGTTTTCTAAAAAACATTTTTCTTAAAGTGAACGGTTTTTGAGATATCAGCTCTCAAAGTCGTAAAAAGTATGTCCCCCCCCCTCTATTTTTATAACTACGGGGTATAAAATTCTAAAAAAAATAGAGGTGATGCATGCTAATTAACTCTTTCAACGATTTTTGGTTTGATCAAAGTATCTCTTATAGTTTTTGAGATAGGTTGATTTAACTGTAATTTATTATATTTGCTGCTACGGAACCCTTTGTGCGCGAGCCCGACTCGCACTTGGCCGGTTTATTAAATCAGTGCATTAAATATGTCACCGTAAAATTTTAAATATCGTTAAATTATAACCTAAGTCGATCCCCAGTTTAAGAGTAACAACGCACAATACGTCGAGATGGCAACATGCGCGGCTGTTTATTCTTCTATTCTTAATAGAGCCGTATTTTCTGAGGAAAATGTAGACATGTGGCCTCTGCCAGCTGAGGGCCGCATAACGGGAGTACGCGACCTTCACCCCGCACCTGCCGTTCACGATAGTTGTTCGCGATGGTTCCTCAGCCTTCATTCCGCGGCGACTAGCACCGACGACGGATGTGCGCTGTTTTTGTCTTGTTAATAAATTGTAACGAGCGAATTAAAGGCCACCATCATGGATAATAGTATTTTAATTTCAACGCTCAAACATTCACAGACACTATTTTTAGACTTTGGTGATAAATTACACATTCAAATAACTTGGAGTTACGCATAATCATCCTCGTTTATACCCTGAAGAATTGCCTTCTGATATAGTGTACCTATGCGTAGGGCATCCAATCCCGGTATTCCGAGACCTCGTTATTCCGAGATCCCGCATCATTTTTCAGTCCCACACAATGCGGGATTACTTCTAGGCGCACATTGTGCCAAATCAATTCTATTGACTCCATAATAAAAAAAGAGATGACTTTGTATGAATCTGGAGGTAGGTACACTAGGCAAATATTTATCTTTGTCATACAATGCATTCCGCTCACTAGTGTAGAAGCCGAGAGGGCTTTTTCAGCTGCCGGATATTTAGCTTCACATATTCGCAGCAGCCTGGCAGATGATACATTAGATACATTATGTATCTTACGAAAACATTTCCAAAAAAAATAATAATTATGTCATTATATAATCGTACTTCTTGCTTGATTTTATAATTAAAACTAATAAAGCTATGTTGATTTTTATTTCTTTTGTATCCTTCAATCCTTACACTATATTTACTAATATACAATTTAATGTACCACATACACACTTGCGGGATCCCGCCAATACCGTGATCCCGCGGGATTGAGAAATATCAATCCCGCAAATACCGAGATCACAAAAATGCTGCGGGATTGGATGCCCTACCTATGCGGCTAAAAGTAAACCGATGACAGACTAACGATACTTGGATCAACAACGGGCTGTTTCACATATACATACATGTATATGACAGCGTCATAGCCGTAACACGTTGCAATAGAAATTTATCCTGAAAAACAAAATATTCCACACCTCATTCAACGACACCACATAGCTACCTCTTCACAAGCGCTAATAATACAATATCTTTGTGAAGGTCAAATAATATTTCCTCTTTAATAGCCATAAAGTAGACGCGAATAATAAACACGTCCATAATCCGCATTCGGTAGGAGCCGCACGTCTCTTTCAGTGCAACAATTTAGATACTCTTGCTAAAATAGGAAGTCTTGTTGTTAAAGAAAAGAAGCATTTTATGTATAAAAAGTACCTAAAACCTTCTATTACAAAAGTATATAAAGTTCCCAATCTGACAACGAGAAAGACAAAATACCAAAGAAAAATTCCTACTAGGAACTATTGGGGCTGAGACGCACGTAGAAATTTCCTACGGGCTTCTCAGCCTGTTGCAAATGTAATTGGAGCTATCGACTGTACACATTAAAATCGTCGCACTAACTCTCCACCAAGAAGCTTTTAAATGTGGTCATGATGATGGCCATTCGTTAAACGTGCAAGCTGCATAAATTAAATTGTTTTTTTAATTTAAAAAATGTTGAAGTATTCTTTATTTTTTAAGATCTGTGATCCGGACTGGTTTATTCTAAACATAAATGCAAAATGGCCAAGAGCAAAGCATGATGCCCATATATGGGCAAAGTCCCTAGCGTCGTCGTCAGAAAAAACAATTTCTCTTAAAATCATCATTCAATCTTAAAAATGTTCTGAGCCACATTACTGTTGTGGACAAACATTAAGGGCGGCTTGCATAACGTAAAGCTTAAATACAAGATAATTACATTTAGCTAAATGTGTTTACGGGTAAAATACGTTTAACTTAAATACATTTAGCAGATGTCTTGCACGTGTAACTTTTTAAGGTCATTTAGCTAAACGCTATTTAATTAGGTACTAATTTATAATTTTAGGGAACACTGGTTCAGAATTATTATCCTGTCGAAAAATGAATGGTGTAAGTACTTACCTTAATCTAACCTCATAATTTAGAATGTTTTGAATTTAGTCACATAAAATTTAAGTTTCGTTCTTTTATGGTAGCTCTAATAACGTTTATGTTTGTTTCAGATAAAGAGTCAGCCTTTAACTAAAGAAGAGGTCATGCAACTGATTAATTTGGTGGAAACCAATTCAGTAGTGACTAGTAAAGTCACAAACGCCGCAAATAATCAGTTGAAGGAAGCAACCTGGTTAAAGATAACAAGTCATTTTAATTCCGCCATTACAAGTTGTCCTCGAAAACCCGATCAACTAAAGTTAAAATGGGAAAATTTAAAAAAAGCTGCCCGTAAAAGGAGCGCTAGAATTAGAATTAGAATTCCATGAATATGTAATAAATAGAACATTAATTAAACGATTGATATAAAAAAATATCGAATTTGATTAAAATTAAATTAACTGCCATGTTTTTTGTGATAATGCGAAAAATTTATGTAATTAACTATATATTCCATAATATCAAGGTAAGTTTCTTGGAAAAACAACACTAAATTTTTTAGGTCCATACTATAGTTACTGAAAATCGTTAGTTACCGACCGATTTCGGTCGAGATCGATGTCGACTGATGTGTCGAGACTACACCAGCTGGTATCGCAGAACTATGACGGCGGTATGACAGCACGCAGCATGTTTCGGTATCCGTCGAGCGCTAATGACGATTTTGGCTATTGGTATGTAACAAACGGAACCCAGAGAGCTGAACTCATACTACTCTACTCTAAGTTCTACGGGAACGAAGTCGTGCGCAGAAGCTATATAAATGGTTTAGTATAGTTTAGGTATAGTTTATAAATGGTTAAGTTTAAGTTACATAAATTAAATTTGTGTATAGGGAATAACATAAAAAAGAAGTGGAACCACATACGCGACTATTATAGTATAGACTTGCAGAAATCTCAAAATACACTATCTGGATCTGGTGCAAAAAATCATAAGTCCTATACATATGCTCCTTTTCTTGAATGTCCCGAAGAAAATCTATTATTCCAAAATGAAGAGGTGTAACATTGAACAGCTGCGTCAAATAGTCCTGAAGTTCACGGACGCTCCAGTCAAGTTACCACCAAAATCATTAAAAATAAAAAGAAAAAAGATGTACCAACAGCAATTTAAGATATACAGGGTGACTGGTAATTCGACGTGATCCTTCAAAGGGGTTATACTAGAGGTCATTTGCAACAAATTAAGTCCAGCTAACCAGGGGTCAAAAATGGATGGTTATTGAGCTATGACCCTTTTCTTTTTGAGGTGATGCAAATTTTGGGCAAGTTTTTTTTTTAAACTGATCGCTCATTCTTCGGTTTTCAAAAAAATTACAATTGAATGTTAACAGTGTAGTAGTTTTTTCATAATTAATTGTTTTTGGTAAAAAGGCAGAAAATTTTCATATCTTGCCTCCGACAGTTGGTTTTAAGGAGCGATAGCGTTAACACTGTAATATATTATCTTTTATAAGAAAGTATTGTGAGTGAGTTATTTAGTGAAAAGACACTGTTATCTGTTTAATTACTTGATATTGTTATTATAGACTTAGATTGTATAAGAAAAGTGTGTTCTAAACAGATATACCTTGACTGTTATATGTAAGCTGGTATTGTGATCTACTTATAGTGAGTGATCTGCGATTAAAGACAGATTAATTATACACTGGGGTAGATCCCTTTAAAAATAATAAAAAGTGCAAAAAAATCGCAGTCGGATGAAACCCATTAGAAAAGGAGGGGAATATGATGAAAATTAAAGGAAAAATAAATTACGGTCAATCCGAGTTCGGGAAGTGGGAGGGGGGAGCTTTTAAGAGAAAAAAATGGTTTCTCTCGATTTCCGACAAAACTACAAGTCCTACGGAAAAAAGTTCAATGGCAAAGTTGTAGGTAATAAAAAAATCTACAACTTTTGTATTGACAATTTTTTCACATAACCTCAAAATTTAGGTGAAAAATTCAAAAAACCAAGTTTTTGGTTTTTTATTTTTAACTACTTCAAAATTTATTTTTTTTCTACGACATTTGGTAGAAACTTGCTTTATTATGTCCCAAATACACTGTAATTTATTTGATTGAAAATATTTATTTTTTCGCCTTATTTTGAATTAATACCAAAAAAACAACCTAATTTTCAATCGAAAAGTCACCCGTCAAAATATCAGCTTTTTTCAAAAACTTTGGGAGCCTTTTATTCATCAAAATCTCTACTTTTATATGGTGTAAAAAAAATAAAACCTTACCATAGTAAATGTTCTCAAGAAATGCTTACAAACAGTGTCATAATTAGCTTTTACTAAATCAGGCACACTTCTCGTCCCCAAGTTTTTGAAAAAAGCTGATATTTTGACGGGTGAATTTTCGATTGAAAATTAGGTTGTTTTTTTGGTATTAATTCAAAATAAGGCGAAAAAATAAATATTTTCAGTCAAATAAATTACAGTATATTTGGGACATAATAAAGCAAGTTTCCACCAAATTTCGTAGAAAAAAAAAAAATTTTGAGGTAGATAAAAATAAAAAACCAAAAACTTGGTTTTTTGAATTTTTCACCTAAATTTTGAGGTTATGTGAAAAAATTGTCAATACAAAAGTTGTAGATCTTTTTATTATCTACAACTTTGCCATTGAACTTTTTTCCGTAGGACTTGTAGTTTTGTCGGAAATCAAGAGAAACCATTTTTTTCTCTTAAAAGCTCCCCCCTCCCTTTTCCCGAACTCGGATTGACCGTAATTTATTTTTCCTTTAATTTTCATCATATTCCCCTCCTTTTCTAATGGGTTTCATCCGACTGCGATTTTTTTTTGTTTCAAAAATTATCTACTCTAGTCTATTAATCAAACTGTTTAATTTATATCTTTTGGACATTATAATGTTTTTGTTTTATTCACTCATATATGAAGCAAAAATATATGGGTGCTATGGCAGTAGTAAACAGATTAAGATTGCCATCTTATCTTTTAACTTTAACTTGAAATCCCAAATACAAAATTCAACAACAGGTCTTCATTCGCCTTCAATTTGAGCTAGACTTTTTAACATTAAATTACAACAACTTTTGAGAGATCGCAAAGGTCAGTTTAGTTTGGTAATTTTATTTTATACTCTGTAAGTAATAGATAAACAAATTTAACTGACGCTATCACACAGGCACTGAAACTCGAGTGGCAATGGGCTGGACACATAAGTCGTTATACCGACGGACGTTGGACATTTGAAACATCATTGTGGAAAGGACCAGAAGGATTGAGGATTGTAGGTAGACCAGTCAGACGGTGGTCTGATGACATTGTAGATATAGCTGGGAAGGACTGGGTTTCCTGCGGTAAAGACCGGCACAAGTGGAAGATGGAGGAGGCCTTCACCCAATGTGGGATCCAACAGAACAACTAATATTTATGTAGTAATTGATAATAAATTTCACATCTACTAACACAAATTGTAAAATTGTAAAACTGTCTAATTAAAATTAATATGTTCTACTTACAAAGATTGTAAAACTGTTGTGTGGAAATAAAAGGCTTTTTTATTTTTATTTATTTTTTATTTAAGTAATAGAGTTCCATAAAGGGAGATTACCACACGATCATATCTGTTTTGCAGTCGAGAGTGGTGGAAACGTTCACGGTACTGATGTAGATTAGAGCAGACATTTCTGACGCTTCATAAGTCGATGGAAAATTGAGGAAAGCAGTTTTAGATTATATGGTTCATGGTCCATGCGGTCCACCACATTTAAAAATGTTTAGACATGTTAGAGAGATTTAAAATGTTGAGATAGTGAATAAAAAAATGTACAAGCTATTTCCCAAAACCAGAGACAGAGGTCACACATAGTACGATAAAGGGCTTATTAATGCGTAACAGTAAGAATACAGCCACAGTTCAATACGTAGGGAGGGATGTAGAAATAAGTGATTTGTGGATAGTACCATACAATGCTGCCCTTCTTCTTAGATACGATTGTCATTTTAATTTAGAATCAGTGTCCAATCGAACGCCGCCGACTTGAACGGAAGTAATTGTGTACCTTATGGCGTCAATATGAGCGTAACTTGGACAAACGAACTTGAGTTGAAATTTTTGGAATATTTCCAAGCGGAACCCGTGCTATAGAATACAAATTTAAAAGACTACAAAAATAAACTAAAAAACTATGATGCGTGGTGTCGTCTAAGTGAACTGATGGGAATATCCATTGATGACTTAAAAAACAAAAAAACATCGTTATTTGCAAGCTACAGAGGGTACAAAAATAAAGTTAAGAAATCAGAAAACTCTGGAGCAGGTGTCGACGATGTTTACAAGCCGATATGGTTCGCATACGAAATAATATAATCTTTTTTTGGGGATACTACGAAATAAGGCGGGAAATGAAGCGAGTGCAGTTCAAAATTCTGAATCGGATATCGTCACGTACTTTAATCGTCCCCTCGGTGAAGAATTCGATATGTAAATTTCGATTTTTACGAGGGGTACATCGTTCATTCCAGCCGCCCCTAGACAAAAAATACAACCATTTACATTTGAATAACTTAGAAATAGTGACGCGTTTATTTTGGGTCGCGCCCAACAGAGGTGAACAATTTTATTTAAAATTACAGGTCCAAATTGTAACATATTCCAGAGGCCGTTAAAACTATTGCTATCGCCAACGATGTAGCCGAATACGAGATAGTTATGCAGGAAGCTTCATGTTTTTTGACCGGATCACGCCTGCGTAACTTTTTCGTATTATTGGCTGTTAACGGGGTAGCAGTAGCGACATTGTGGGAAAATTTTAAAAATAAGCTAGCTGAAGACATAATTAACCGCGTAAGTAACGATCCGGATAGAGCGTACAAGGCCTTTGTTCAAATCGACCGTCTATTGCAAAAACATGGTACGTGTTTGTTTGACTAATTTTTTTGTTTGCCTAATGCGCACGATGACACCACCGAACTAGGTCATGAGAAGGCTCCACGATGGAGACGGGTTACGCGAATTTGTAGATGTTTGGACGCCCAAGCTGCCTCATGACCAGCGGCAAGTGTTCGAATATGTGCAACATTTGCTCACTGATGATGGATTTCGCAATAGTAACGAAAGTGCTATTTATTTAGACGGTCCGACAGGCACTGGTAAAACGTTGCTATTATATACGATAGCAGCGTACGTGAGGGGCGTACTCAACGGTGTAGTTTTGTGCACTGTGAGATCAGGTATCGCAGAATTATGACGGCGGTATGACAGCATCACAGCACGTAGCATGTTTCGGTATCCGTCGAGCGCTAATGACGATTTTGGCGATTGGTATGTAACAAAAGGAACCCAGAGAGCTGAACTCATACTACTCTCCGATTTAATTATTAACGAAGAAGCGCCGATGGTACACAAGTACCTCATTCATTTGTTAGATAGGTCTTTGCAAGACTTGACAACTGACTTGACTTGACTTCCTTTTAGAACACGAACCAGAAGTTTGTATAGGTAGGGCCATTCATTCGACTCACAATTCTAATATTATCCGTATATCCGTATAAATAGGTCTGTATTAGACGGTTTGCCAGGCGACCTTTTACATTTCTATTCAGTAGATAAAACTGCTATGTATGACACTGACGAATTGTATTTAGGCGTAGACGTGTTGAATAGTATGCACCCTAAAGGTATACCAAAACACGATCTCACATTAAAAGTAGGATGCATTTGCATAATTATTCGTAACCTTAGTTTTTCTGATCATTTAGTGAATGGTACAAAAGTTATAATCGTAGCGACTTCACCTCGATTGATGACAGATCGGAAACCGGGAACAGCCGAATTGTTTTTTATACCGCGAATCATGTTTAAAGCTCCCATTGATCATAACAGTCCAATAGAAATGTGTCGATTGCAATTCCCTCTTCAGGTGTGTTATGCAATGACCATTCTTAAGAGTCAAGGCCAAACCATTAATAGGGTTGGCATAGATTTAAGATCGGACGTCTTTAGTCACGGAGAGTTGTACGTGGCATAAGGTCGCGAAGGGGAAAACAAAATATTCCACACTTCACACAAAGACTCCACACATGGCTACCTCTTCACAAGTGCTAATAATACAATGTCTTTGTGAAGGTCAAATAATAAATATTTCCTCTTTAATAGCCATAAAGTAGACGCGAATAATAAATACGCCCATAACCCGCATTCGGTAGTAGCCGTACGTCTCTTTCAGTGCAACAATTTAGATGCTGTAGTCAATATCAAATTCATAAAATTATTTTGAATCAGTTTGATAGTGTAGTTATTATTAATCAATTAGTGTAGACGACCTGACAGCGACGACGACGACCCAAGGGAAAAGGAAGCGTGGCCGTCCTAGGCAATCCTGGCGACGTTCGGTGGCGGCGGAAGCGAAGGCGATTGGGTTGACTTGGCCGGAGGTGAAGAGCGTAGCCCAAGATAGAACGCGATGGCGGCGCACTGTAGACGCCCTCTGCCCCACATAGGGGACATAGGACAAGTCAAGTAAGTCAGTGTAGACGACCCTTAAAGGTATACCCCGAAAATATGACCTTAAATTAAATTCCTTAAAACCTTAGTTTTACTTAAAAATATACGCGACCCTAAACTAACAACATTCACACCCCCTGTCGCCATCACAAAATTACCCGACGTAAGTACCTAAGGTAGGTAGGAAACGCGGAAGACTGGCTTAATACAATAAAACCAAATCACAGAAACAAAAAAATTAACGTTGATTCTGACAACAGTTCATTAAATTCAGTAGATGTAGGACGATATATATATATATATATATATATATATATATATATATATATATATATACGAAATGTTTTTACGAAATGTTTTTGAAATGTGTTATTACGAAATGTTTTTAAAACTATACAATTTAACGACAGTTAAGCCGGCGCCACTATATGTACCTATTAAATTGTTTGAATTCCATAATTCCACGTCTAGATCATATATATATATATATATATATATACGATCTAGACGTGGAATTATGGAATTCAAACAATTTAATAGGTACATATAGTGGCGCCGGCTTAACTGTCGTTAAATTGTATAGTTTTAAAAACATTTCGTTGTTGGATAGGGAGGCATTTTTGTAGCATGCTAGAACAATCTAGCATTTTTTTGGAAAAAGGAAAAGGAAAATCGAAGAAAAGAATCGTATCAAGTGGTGCTGTGGGGCTGGTGCTTATAACCTTCAAAATCTCTTGCCTTTAAATGAAGCATATTATAGCTTTCCTTCTGTTTTGCATAAACCTAGGGTTCAAGGTACTGATGTAGATAAATTTACTAGAGCCGACATTTTTGACGTTTTATAAGTTGATGGAAAATTTTCGAAGAATAATTAAATATGAAAATAATAAAACATAAATTAAACACCTTACTAACAGTTGGATATTAATTAAATACATATAATTATTTTATTGTTATATCAATGTATTTTTTTAGATTAGATTACGTATTTTAAACATCGCTTATTATTAATTAAAATATATTTTAATTAAGAAAAAAATTACAAAACTGTGAAATTAGTAATGTTTGCAATTATTTATACTTCCGGTGGGAAATTAAGAATAAAACGCCCCGCGCCCGCGCCATTTCTCTTCCATTAACATTTTGTCTGTTTTCTTTTGTTTTTTTCCAACGGTTTGTTTTAATGAAAACAAGCGATGTATGGTATTTAATTTTTTTTTAAGTGTACATTTCATTTATCGTTTTCAGTAACTTTCCGATAACTTTGAGATTCTACGTGACTTCGTGCGTCTCAACATGTTACAATCATCTTCTAGCAACAACGGCGGCAGCGCAGCGGCAATGGCGTGCATCGCTACCGGTAAGCGTTATTCGATTTATTAGGTTTAATAATTATTAATATACATATATTCCTAAGGCTCTGTTAGGTAGGTCATCAATCAGTTTTAAGTATCTTTTTTTTGTGCAAATTGAAATGTTCTGAATAAGTTGATACTTTTAATAAATACTATATATTTACATATGTAAAGTTATAGTTTGCATCTACTAATGCTAATAGCACCACTCTAAATGTTCCGTGGAAATTTAAATATTCTGTGCCGCTGTGCGTTGGGCACTGAATTAATATATGTTTTCCATCAAGCGCACCAATGCAATGTAGAAAATTCCACCTTTTGTCAAATTGCGCTTCTATTTTTAACCATTCATCTGCAGTTCGAGGCAACTGTAACAAATTTTGAAATATTTTATTAATGTCCAATCCACTTTTTCAGGACACCGTTGATCCTGACGTTGAATTAAACGAAGAGGAAGCAGTTATTCGCGAAGGTAACGAAGAAAATGTAGTTGATCGAGAAAACGAATCTTCTACTAATAGAGACACAGTGAATCCAGTTATTTTCAAAAAGGCGACTAATGCAAGCAATAAAAAGGAAGTAAACAGAAAGTGGAAAATTGAACATTATATTCTTACATAATTATATTATTTTTATTATATCCGAGTCACATTTTTATTTTTGAAAAAATAAAAATGTTATAGTGTTTAAGGTGATTCTGTATAGTATAATTATTATTATTGTGTTGACATAATTATAAAAATTAAACATCCAAAACCAAAAATTCTTTCATTTTTACACAGTTTTTCCAAATCTCAACTAATCTTAAAAAGTGCACCATTTGCGAAGTGCACCATTTGAGAAGTGTACCAGTTGCGAAGTGTACCATTTGAGAAGTGTACAAGTTGCTAAGTTCACCATTTGAGCATGGTGTACAAGTTGAGAAGTGCACCAAATGCGTCAAACCCCCTCAAAATCCATCATCTCCTAGTTATTAACAAAACGCCAATCTAACTTTTGTCGAGGCGTATGGACCAGTAAACGACGCTCAGATTAAATTATTCGAGCGTAACGTTATACATTCGTATGGTGCACAAGGATCTGCTGTCGCCAATCAATCAGGAATAGAATGTATGCACCGAAGACGAATTGCACAAGGCAGTGATAGCACCCCGAGGGTATAAAAATGTGTACCAAATAGTAAAAAGGAAGAAAAAGAGGCAGTCACTGTTCTAGCTTTTTTTCTGCATTTGGTGATATTTTAAGCTTAAAATTCTTCGATTGTACTCTTGTGATAGTACTCTAGCTATCGATAAATTTCGAGCTATTTAACGTGCATTAAATAAAGCAGAGCTGAGAGTGAACTAGGAAGTGCCTACCCGCTGGAACAGTGCATATCAAATGCTGTAGAGACTTATTACAATGAAGACTTGAATTAACTCTCGCACTCAATGAATGTAATCGGGCTCCACCAGGAGTCAATGCTGACGAATACAGTGGTACCAACTCTACGTCTTTTTACGTAGATCTACGTACTTTAAACCTTTCTTGCAAACCTACGAATTTTAGTCCCAGAATCGGGTTTGACGCACTTGGTGCACTTCTCAACTTGTACACCATGCTCAAATGGTGAACTTAGCAACTTGTACACTTCTCAAATGGTACACTTCGCGACTGGTACACGTCTCAAATGGTGCACTTCGCAAATGGTGCACTTTTTAAGATTAGTTGAGATTTGGAAAAATTGTGTAAAAATGAAAGAATTTTTAGTTTTGGATGTTTAATTTTTATAATTATGTCAACACAATAATAATAATTAAACTATACAGAATCACCTTAAACACTATAACATTTTGGGTCATTTTTATTTTTTCAAAAATAAAAATGTGACTCGGATATAATAAAAATAATATAATTATGTCAAAAAAAAGTAGATTTACAGTAAAAAAATATCATAATAAAGATATGATATAATATCATATTATATCAATAACCTTTGTAATATTATTATTTAACTTTTAACTATTACTAATTAAATAAAAGCTTTAAATTACCTAAATCATAACCTGTTTCTTAAAAACAAATTAGTAAAAGTAATAATAAGTAAAACTTTGTAATTGTTACTATTTAATAATTAAGTAAATAGCTATTAATTAAATTACTTGAATAATTGGAGAAACGTGATCTTCTTCATGAAATGTTCCACCGCAATACTTCTGTCTTCTAATTTACGTAATAGTTTTTTATATTTTCGATCAAACATCACATCCTGCTGTTTACGGTTATTTCTGTTTACGGTTTAACTAAATTTCTAAGTACCGTAGTCTTGACAGTTTTGTTTTTTATTCTATAATTATTATTTATGATGAATTACTAAGTTTTACTTATTATTACTTTTACTAATTTGTTTTTAAGAAACAGGTTATGATTTAATTTAAAGCTTTTATTTAATTAGTAATAGTTAAAAGTTAATTAATAATATTACAAAGGTTATTGATATAATATGATATTATATCATATCTTTATTATGATATTTTTTTACTGTAAATCTACTTTTTTTTTTCATAATTATATTATTTTTATTATATCCGAGTCACATTTTTATTTTTGAAAAAATAAAAATGACCCAAAATGTTATAGTGTTTAAGGTGATTCTGTATAGTTTAATTATTATTATTGTGTTGACATAATTATAAAAATTAAACATCCAAAACTAAAAATTCTTTCATTTTTACACAATTTTTCCAAATCTCAACTAATCTTAAAAAGTGCACCATTTGCGAAGTGCACCATTTGAGACGTGTACCAGTCGCGAAGTGTACCATTTGAGAAGTGTACAAGTTGCTAAGTTCACCATTTGAGCATGGTGTACAAGTTGAGAAGTGCACCAAGTGCGTCAAACCCCCAGAATCTACGTATTTTCTATCAAAATTGTTCAAATTTGCAAAATAGACTGAATGGGCATAATTACCTTTACTTTCGCAAAAAAAAATTAATAAACGTTCCGTTTCATACTAACGCACACCCCTCGCCTCGCCACTCAACACGTCGCGCCATTCATTTGAAACGGAGGAGCCATAAATTAAAAAAAAATGAAATGTGACGTGACCCGCGTGACCGTCAAAGTGTCAAAGTGAATCTTCATAACCTAAAAAAATATTATTTTTCAACTTCCTGCTTAATTTAATTGGATTCAATTATGGAAATAAGCAGTGACAGTGAGGAAGAGCAGAATGTTACTCCTACTGAAAAAAGAAAGCTGCATTATGAACAAAAATACTTACAATTATGGGAAAAAGACAAAAATTATTCCAGTCACGAATACCTTATTATTCAAGAAACAATTCAGATTCTGGAACCTTTCGATCTAGCTACGACAAAAATCTTATACAATCTTTTAAACTATCGATACTATCGATAGCTTTAAGTAAATCTATCGATACTATCGGATTACCAAACTATCGATGTTTAACGTACACTACGCCCCATCTATTGGTTTCAATGCAAATGCGCGCACGGCGACAAAAATGTTGCCGGTCGGCGGCCAGTTGCCGCTAAATCGGCGCAGCGATACGTATTCATTGTCAACGTATTTATTCTGGTACACAGTAGTTTTTATGACAGTTTTTCTGTCTAGTAAGACAGAATACGTGAAAAATGTCCGTTACAGAAGATGATATCTATAATAATAGACTGATTGAAGAAGTGGAAGCAAGACCATTGCTATACAATAAAAACTTTAACAAAAACAATTATCAGAAGGTCCTTTCATGCTTACTTTTAAGATACAAGGTCAGGTTTACCATTTGATAGGATCAGTTTTGCCTGAAGACCAACCTAAGTTTCTTCAAATATATTTTGTATTCGACTACAACGAACAGACGAATACAAGAAATCAATATTTCCCTTTCTTCTTTTTTAGCCCCGGTCGCTGAAAGACACTCGATAGATCATATATAACTCGATAGCTGAATGTGTGGACGAAAGTCCATGCCATGGGTTTTACTCTACAGTATAGCTTGATCGAGTAATACCGTATGTGAGTACGGACCATTATAAGCAGAAACGAGTCATCTATACCGCAGTCTGAGCGCTGTACTGGGTGCGCAAAATGAACAAAACATAATTGCAAAGAATGAACTGAAATGAACAGCTTCCTTCATATGCAATGCGTAGACGCACCACAATAGGGAATGTTAAGCCTATGTGTGTACAATGATATATTTTAATCGCCTGTTTTATTTCAGATTTAATGAACTAGTAGTTAGTAACTAGTAATTAACTAGTAAATTATTTTTTATGTTCCAAATAAAGAATTTTTGAAATTTTTTTTTTTACTTAACAACAAGCCACGTACAATAGTAGAAACAAAACAGCAGTGGCGGATAGCGAAGTCAGATGCGAAACAAAAGTTTTCTATTCATAAGAATGCACGTATTGAAACTGGAGGTGGACCGAAGCCGCCTAGCCTAGATCCTATAACCAGTCAAATGATTGACATGATACCAAAGGAATTTGAAGTTGACTTTAATCACTTTGATAGTGAAGGCATCATAGTGGACTTACAAGTATGCAACATTACAGTCGCTAATGTGATACTAACCATAATTTTATTTTAGTTGCACTTGCCACTTGTGGATAACTTTTTCATATGTAATGATTTCTTTGTAAATTGAAACTTGACATATTTTTTATAAAAGGTTGCACAATCACATAATGTGTATTCGATTGCAGGACAATAAAGTTGCAAACGAAGCACCCATCCTGGAAACTGGTGTTCCGGGCTTCAATAATGTGTTACAGGAAGTAATGTTAACTCCTGACGTTAACAACAATTTAGATGCTTACATTAAAACATTGATGTATATATTAATCAATACAAGCTTTGCTCATTGTATAAATCACATCAAACTAGTTGTATCTGACAATGCTTCCAACGTCCAAAATTGTATTAAAGAGCTTCAGTTCCTTTGCTCACACCATCAATCTAATAGCCAAAAATAGCCTAAATGGGAGAACAATGCCAAGGTTAGAGACGCTGTAGCCTACATAGGGTTTGATGCTAAGAAAATAGTGGAGCAATTCTTTAAGAAGGCTGCTAGCAACCCTATCTCTGAAGATGATGTCATGACAAAGTACGGCGAAGTGGAGCTGTATGATAAGAATGACGCTTAAACAGACCTGATGTTCTTTTTGAACGTCTTCTTGGAAAGGGGTAACAACTTGCACCCATTCTAAGACGGAAAGCAACTGCATATGGCATCAGCGTAGACAAATCGCAGGGCAGGGCAGCTTTGGGCATTAAACACCTTACGTTGGCTAGAATAGCTCAAGCATTCGCACAGTGCACAGCCACTCTAATCCTTCGTGATAACATCAAGAGTAAGCTGAGCTCAAAGTTGTTCCCTGGGGCACCAAACCTCATGCTCCACACTATTTTCCCTGCACTGATTCCCACCAATTTAGGAGAGGTGACTGATCAGCTAAAGACCATGGCAACATTAATAAACATAGAAATGTCTGCCATGCTTGCAGACGCTAAAGAAAAGAGGAAAATGGCGGTACGACCATTAGAAGACTTGATGGTGCAGTCAAATCTTTTCATTGAAGCTGCTGTCAATGGTAGTTTAATAGGTGATGTAGCTAGAGCTTCGATACTACTAAAAGCTGGCATAGTAGTGGCTTATTCCAAGGATAATATTATATCCTTCTCTGATAGTGTCAAAGTCTTGATCCCCAGATTACAGAAGATCAAGGCACATCAGTCCGGCACCATGTCCTCCGTGTTGACCCATCTGATAAACTGATATGCCCGAGTGTAATAGGGAGTGGTATTGATGAGAGACCCATACCACCTGGGATTCCTAGTCATTCGGGCAGGAGGGGGTCCAGTCTCTCAGATCTGGTGGAGTACCTAAAAACAACACCGATGTTGTCCCCAGCTGAACTCGATGAGATTGCCACGTCTCAGTATAACACACTACTGAGGAATAAACGGGCAAAAACAAAGAAGAAGGTTGGGGTCAACACCGATGTAGTTGGGTCACCACCAAGTTGCTCAAAGGGGCTACAGGTGGATTCAAGCCTGTGTGCCCCGTGTCCGTCTGTATTGAAGGAGAAGAAGGTGGTGGTGAAAGAGAGCATAGAGTTAAAACAAAGCCCTGGAACCTGCTCTCTTGCACCACCACCTCCTCCAATGCCTCCTGTTGGGTTCACCACTAATCCTAGTGCTGTGAATCCTGACCTTAGATCCTCCATTAACATGATAGGGATGAAATTAAGGTCAATTGCACATCCAGCTATGCACAAGGAGGTTGATTCCCACATCCAAGCTCTACTGGGCATGGCTATGGAGGAGTCTAGAACTCCGAAGCCTAGGAGCAACCAAAAAAAAATGATAATAGATGTCGCAACTAGGTGGAACTCCACCTTTTACATATATGTTGGAGAGAGCGTTATTACTGAAAGAAGCAGTAACAAGTACACTGGCAATTTTGGACTCCTAAAGCAGTGCTTGTCTTGAAAATATAACTGCCGATGAATGGAAACTGTGCCAAGATTTATGCACTGTTTTAAAACCATTAGAACAGATTATCGTACAAATTAGTGGAGAAAAGTAGCTAACAGGCAGTCTTGTCATAATTTTCAATAGATTGTTACTAAAGGTTTATTCCGATAAAATTTCTAATGATGCAACGTTACATTCCAGTTGTAAAGATGTGTGTACTAGAATATTAAAAGGTATACAGACAAGATTGAGTTATGTAGAAAAGAGCGGCACTTTCAGCGTAGCTACATTCTTCGACCCAGGATTTAAAACAGCATTTTTTTTTGGACAAACCAGCAGCCGAAGCAGCTAAGAAGAAGGTGACTGAAATGGTTTTCTTTGAAATAAATAAAGAATGGGCTACAGTGTCATCTTCAACACCAACGGTATTGCCAACTGCACCAGCTACAATATCGGATGCCAGTTCCGAAAATGCTAGCAAGCCGTACAATTTTATTGATATTTGGGCAGATATCGACGTGCAGGATGTCCATACTCTGGAATCACCGTTGGCCATTGCGATTGCTGAGGTTCAAAGATATTTAAATGATAAAATGTTACCCAAAAACGCTAGCCCGAATGATGGGTGGCGTAAATATTCTTTTTTGTATCCCAACCTCAGCAAATTATTCAAAAAGCACTGTTGTGTACTGGCGACTTCAGTGCCTTGAGAAAGGATTTTTTCTAAATCTGGAGAGCTGATTTCCGACCTAAGTACTCGGCTATCATCAGAAAAAGTAAAAAAAAAATGATGTTTTTAAACACGAATAAAAAGTGATTTTTTTTAGATATTCTTTAATTGTAATTAAGTATTCCGATCCCACACCACGACACGATCTATTCATTTTGTATTATTAGTAACAGCATAAACAATTTGATATTCATAATCCATCCACCTAGCAATATTATATACTAAGATGATGAATGATGATGAATAATGAATGATACAATAAACAGAACTGACCCCTAATCTAATACAGTGTGAAACGTATAATTAGGTCTGAACTCTGAGTTTAAATATCACTAATCTCAAATATTGGTAAGATATTATAATATTACTAGACTAATATATTATTAGCTAATACTGATAAATATCGGTATTAACCCATCTCTAGTGAGGACGTTGAGGGCTCCAGTAGCAGTGAAGAACTTGAAGTTACGACACAGCCGTCATCAAGAGGACCTGTTAACGACGATATCGATAATTCAATACACAAAACATTTTGGAAATGCTATGAGGAACTGGCATCAGTAAAACAGTCATAGATAGCTTAAAAAGTCCTATCGCAGGAGAACTGGACAGATATCTTAGCGAATCTTTGCTTCCTATAGAACAATGTCCTTACGGATGGTGGTGTAAGAACTAGGGTGGTTGAGGATTCCTCTTCCGCTTCCTCATAATGCGGAAGTTCCGCAATATTTTGGGTTCCTCAACCGTTACCGCATCCTCAAAAATAAAAATAAAGAATTCCTCTTCCGCTATCGCTTCCTCAAAATTTTGAGGAAATTCATGAGGATGCCGTATGTATGGCAACGCACTCGCTACGCGCAGCGCTATGCCAGGCCGATTCGATCGGGCGGCGAATTTACAAAGCCTATACCTATGTATACTTTTTGAGCCACGAGTCGGACTCTAATAGATGAGCTTTTGTTTATGCATATAACTCGACAAAACCTATATAATCTATCTAAATAAAAAAGTGATTCGACTTGATAATAATTTCCTATCATCCTCATCCTCATCCGCTTCCTCTTCCGCTTCCTCATCCTCATCCTCTTCCTCAAAAAATATCCTCATCCTCATCCGCATCCCCTAAATTTGCGTGTGAAAATTCCTCTTCCTCCTCCTCTTCCTCAATATCACTTCCTCAACAACCCAAGTAAGAACAAAGAAAAATATCCATGTCTTGGCATCTAGCACGTATAATGTATATTTCTGTCTTCTCCTGGAAGTTCTGTTTACTCTGAACGATTGTTTTCTTAGGCTGGTAATTTGTATGAAAAAAAGAGAAACCGTATTTTGCCAGAAAAAGCAGAGGCGCTAGTGTTCATGCATCATAATTTGACTAAAGTTAATTTCCAATACTAAGACTGCATAGTAACAACTACATAATATGACTACTTTTTCAACGTTTTCAATTTAATTTAACCTACCTACAGATTAATTTATTTAGCTCATTCGGCCGCGAAAATTCCAATATTATAAATATTTTTTTAAAAATTGTGTTTTTGAAATAACACTCTGGGTGTTCTACTCGTGCATTTAAAAAGAGAAGCTCTTTAGATATTTCCAATAAAATAAGAATGTCACTTTTTCGGGCCTAAAAAAATATTATAGCGCATCGGTGGTTTTCAGTGTTGCCGTTTTAGCGACTTTGTCGCTAGATCTAGCGGATTTTGGATGTGCTTAGCGACTTTTTTTTTTCGATCTAGCGACTAAAATAAATTTAGCGACTTTTAGTGACTTTTTGTATGCAAAGCTGACTACCAGCCCCCAGTAGTGTAGTGAAATTAGAAAAAGCAATTTTTTCGATATTGAAAACAGACATATTTTAGTTCAAATTTAAATGTAGTTACTAGTAACACTACGAATATTGCTATTGGTTTTTCGGGAAATCCCCTACCAGAATGACGTTCGATCTTGAAGTTCAATCGGTTTGGTGCCTCTCACTCTATCAAACGATGCTCCAGATATCACTGTTTCTTTCTTTTTCATTTCATTCATTCATCACCACCATTCAGAGAAAAGAAAAAATAACCAGTTTCTATGTTACGTTTTCGCACAACAAACCTGTTTGTCAAAGTGTGAATAGTGTCTTTGTTTAATTGTCGTAATTTTTAACAAAATCTAATAATTGTGGAAATGGAAATTCCTTGAAAAAGAAGTCTTATGCTCAAAGGTATAGACCAGAATGGGAACAACAAGACGAGTTTAAAATGTGGTTAAAACATGTTATGACTGATCCCACTAAAGCCTTTTGCTCGTTTTGTCACAGTGAAATATTCGCAAAATTAAATGATTTAAAGAAACACGCCGATACAAAAAAAAACAACAAAACCAGTGGTTTTGTTGTTAGAAAAGTAAGAAAAGTTATAAAATGTGAAGATTGTCTACAAGCTCATATTAGCGACAAATATTTAGGTCTAATATTTAAAAAAGATAAGGGTGGCCTCACTTATCCATCACGTGATGTAATTAAAGTATGCACGTTGGCAGAAAGAATATTTAGAATTCATTCACATAAGGGAATATCCTGCTTTACACAAAATTATCTTTTGCCGAGTTTTATTTTAGCAACTTATAAACGATGCCAGGATATTTTTTATAAATGATCATTTTGACAGTCAACCTTTTATTGGAAACCACAAGGTTTTACTTATTAAGGCAATTTCCATGCACTATTTTGAACTGCGTATTCATCACGCAACAAAAGCATTTGAACTCAAAGATAAAATTAGAAACCTTCATACAAAGCTTGTTCTATTTAAAGGACAGTAAAAAAATATGTTCTATTATTTACCACGATTTGTATCTTACAAATTGTGGGGTAAATTTCCCTCACACGGTATTGTGACGTAATCATTTTTTATCTCTTTCTGCAACACGCATTGCCGGTGTCTATTGGTTTCCCTGTCTACGGAAGAAAGTATGGGACGAGTTCGTCGGAAAAAAAAGCTATTATTAAGGATCAACTCCAATCTATTAAGCCTGTATACCGCTATTATGAAACAGTACTTGCACAATGCGATTAAACCCTTTTCATACCAATTACCAATAAACAGGCACTTTGAAGGTTTTTATGTTACTTACTACGCTCATTCATTTTCTATTTATTTTTATTCGTAAACTCACCTATGGAAAAAGGTTGATATGTTCCTATTTTTTTTACATAAATACTACATATTATTTCTAACTTTTTATTATTTTTTACTGACTATATAAAAACAACATTATTTAGTATATAGTCCAGAATTACTAAATAAAAGTTACTCATATAAACATATATCCACAATAATAATGAGAACTTTAACTTCTGCCTAATAAATTATGAATCAGTGAAATCACCTTCATCAACTCATGTCTTCAAGTATGATTTGAATGTTGGTGGTAAAATGATATGCTATTTATAATGCACCATGTTCTTACCATCAAGCTTGTCGATTAGTTAACTGTGGTCAGACCACAGTTAAATAATCTAGATTTGTTTATATTTTATACATATAATTTATAATTTATATGTATAAAATATAAACAAATCTATATATCTATATAGTAATAAATATCCAGAACTAAAAAAAATTGCTATGAAACTTCTTACTGTTTGGGTCAACATATATTTGTGAAGCAGCATTTTCAAAGATGAATTTCATTAAGAATAAATTTCGATCTCAACTTACTAATGAACATCTCCAGGATTTAATGACAATAGCGTGCACCAATTATACTCCAAACTTCAGACGGATAGTCCACAACAGAAAAAATCATTTTTCCCATTGAAAAGTAAAAAATTATCTTTGTTATTTCCGTAACTACATTTCTTTAATAAATTTTTTTTCTATAAAATGTGCGGACCGCGATGGTCATTTCATTTCTAAAAAGCCCCGAGCATAACTAATTGTTGACCCCTGCCCTACATCTTAAAACAAAAAATATATTATTTCTTTATTTTATTTTAATTGCAATAATATTGAATAAGAGAAAAAAAATATTGTATTAAAACAACTCGTGTAGCATCGGAAGTGTGAAATATATTTTTATTATAAAATTATAATAATTTATAATTTTTCATATCGACATTATCAACCGTATCTACAAACCCTTAACCCACACAAACCTTAAGTTATCGAGATCTTGTCGAGATCATAAAACGTCGGTATCATAACGATTGACAATGTCAAAGAATAATTTGTTTTGACAATATTCGAATGTGTTGCAAAGAAATGATTTTCCAAATCCATGAAATCTATATTTTATTTATTTTTCATATATCTACGGAATTGAAATAATGATGTTATTAATTTAGATAAAAATGCATTACTACAAGGCTATTATTCTATAAAAATTTTGACGTATTACGGGAAGTTTTGTGAAGAATAAAAATTATTAACAAATTTTACCCATTGTATACTTCCACTAAATTAGGGAGAGGTATTAAGCGACATCATTTTCATTGCTGAAGACGGGACTATAAATTAGTTCGTCGATAATTACCGACTTATGTACAGACTACGGCCCCTGGACAATACTCCAGAGGAAAGCAGACAACACTCTGAGATGGCGGGTGCTTTAAAAAAAAACCTTACAATGACACTTCATAAACACAAAATCTTTTTGAAGTAAAACTTCTTTAGGCGCGACTAGGGAGTAACTCAGATTTTTTTTCTGACGGAAGTAACGCTGTGTAGTTTCCGCCATTTAAAAATAATAATTCTGATTGGTTGTAAGTATGTATATGTCATATACTACACGCTTCTTGACTTATACGCCAGCTAGTGGCAAATATCATAATCAATTAGGATTATTTATTTTCAAATTTTCAAACGGATCAATTGTGAATAGCAAAGTGAATGAAAAATTCAACAGTTTTAAAAACATTATTTTAAATTGCAAAATTTTTTGAAAATCTCTAAATATACTTTTTATTTATTACTTTTAAAATAAGTAAATTAAAAATAAATTTTCTGACAATTGCGACATTTTATAATATTCAATAACAAGGTTATATTGACATGTGCGTTTTACTTCAATCGCGCGTAAAGGTTACACGCACACACTTTTTTTGTTTAGTATCACAACCCTCAACAGTGAGGAATAGATGAAGAAGACATTACAATACCGATATTTCATAAACACAAAATCTTTTTTGTTTAGTATAACAACCCTCAACAATGAGGAATAAACGAAGAAGACATTACAATGACCATATTTCATTAAAACTAAATCTTTTCTGTCACATAACTATTTGACATTCAAGCTGAACAACAGGGAAAGTAAATTAAGTTTTAGACACTGAACAAATCAACATTATATTCACAAACCTTCTTAATTAGATATATTCCAATCCAATCTTTACTATAATACCTATATCTATACTATTATAAAGCTGAAGAGTTAGTTTGTTTGCACACTCTAATCTCAACAACTACTGGTACGATTTGAAAAATTCATTCGGGGTTACATAGCCCATCGAGGAAGGCTATAGGCTATATATCATCAGGCTAAGACCAAAAGGAGCGCATCAATGCAGATAAAACCGTGTGGCACAGCTAGTATGATAAGAGAATAATAAATTAGATTCAATTTTGTTACCACTTGCACCGTTGAACTGTAAAATACATTTAAAAAAAATGTTTTTATTCATCATGAGACTTGATGTTTTTTCAATAATACTTTATAGCATTATGAAGACAAAATATCAACCAATATAAAAAAGCACAAGTACATCCCTTTAACTGAATTTTGTTCGCAGCACATCAACATATAAAAACTATTTTTACATAATACCTACATAATAAACATACACTGTGTGGTAAATAGTTTTAGGTACCATATTATGACACAACAGTGCTTCTAGAAGGATTGAATCAACAAATGTTTGAATTTGAGTTTTGTTTCCTTACCTACTTACTTTTTTTTATGAAAAAAACAACAATTAGCTCATATTTTTGGAAGTCAACACATTGCAATGATCAAAAGATGTTTACTAGCCAATCCATGATACAACATGCACTACTTTATATAGACTATCACCATGTTATTATAGACAACATTTTGATATGAAAGACAGATTGCAATCCTTTCAATAGACTTCAATATCTATAACAAAATGAAAGACAATACATTTCATATTGTTACATAGTGTAACACAGGGTAACACAAAACATTCCTTCCCAGACTCATGATTCTCCATTCTCTAATAAGTGAACCATTACTCCTACAATATTTTCCCTTATAACAAAAAAGAATGCTAAAAAAATCGAACAAAGAACAACGTTGAGAACAACTAACCACCAAAGACCTCAAAATTTTATGTAGGACTGACTACAAACCACTGTCCACTATAATAATATCTCAAATGTCACGAAATACACAACATTTTCGTGAAATATTATAGGTGGTTCAAAGAGAACTCCGTTTATTTTATTTCTTAATATTTCAATCAAATATGTACTTGGAAACATATTCGGGAGTGGAGGAATTTGCAGTCAACGCAGAGAAGAACCAAAAATCAACGAAAAACAAAAGAAATGAGAATTGAGTAAAATCAAACAGAAATATAGCGCGCAACGGCGCGAAGGCCAAACTCCAAAGAAAAAGAAAGATTTGACAGGTGATATGACGACCATAATGTAGAAAAAGATCATAGCTAAAAAATATACTCTATGACATCTCTATGAAATATACAGAACGACACTACAGATAAATAATTATGAACTTTCGCACGTATTTGAGGATACTTTTGATTTAGGTCTAATAAAACTTTGTAGTTAAAAGGCAGTTCATTATAGAAACGAATCTTCAATGGCGGCGCTTATCATTCCCTCTCGCTTACACACGGCCGTACGGCATGCAAAAAAAAAATGGAAAAATAAAATCACTAAAATGTATTTGATTTTCCCTATAATAGTTTTTATCATAAATTTACAATGACAATTATGCATTTGCGAAAGTAAATAATGTTTTATTGGAATTTGACAAAATATGTTCTTTGGGAAAAGTTGTTCAGTTTTATGGGCTCATTACAAATATTATGGGGATTTTGTTACATTCTGTATACGTAAATATGATAATTCATATAAATACACAAATACCATAACAAAAAAGTTTGTCAACAAACAATTTGAAATAATTAATAAAATAATTATCCATTTACGTTATTTTTATTTTCTTTTTTGCTGACCCTACCATACGTCAGTGTCAGCTTTGGCCGCCATTGAAGATTCGTTTCTTTATTGAACTACCTAATACATAAAGACCTTCAAGAAAAGAGCATATTCCTACTTGAGAGGCCGGCAACATACTCACAATGTCTCTGGCACTGTGCGTACATATGGGCGACGTGGAGCACTTACCACTAGGTGACTTACCACTAGGTAGCTGCTCTGTTGCCCCTGGTTGCCCCCTATTGCATAAAAAAAATATAATAATATATTGGCTCATTGCATCGACCACACAACCACTAGACGCCTAATGTTAGCTTGTATGTACTAAGTTCAATCTGTCAACAACTTGAGGTATGGTGAAGCGGGGCGCTGCATTCTCATTGGCTAATTCAAGGTCACCAAATGTCCTAGAGATGAGACATAGTAAATTTATATATCGATATCTTTATCGATATATTTTGTATTCACATACTTTATCGATATAGGTATTTTGTATACACATACTTTATCATTGGAAATTGAATACGATGTTAATACATATTAATAAAAATAAGGCCAGCGTGAGTCGGACTCGCGACACTGAGGGTTCCGTACAAACAGGCTAAAGAACAACAAATCTGCAAAAAATCGGTCACCCATCTAAATTATGCCCCTTGCTTAACCTCGATTTTCATTTTTAGTGTTATAGTAATCATATTATTTTATTACAAAAACTTAACATTTTATATTATAATATAACTATGTTATGCAACGTCATTCATGTCATTAATTATAGTATAAAATCGCGAACCTAAATAGTTTTCGATAATTATTATTATCGATACAATTTACAATCACAACTGGTATGTCACTAGTTACACGTGCCACACCATAGAAGAAAAGGGATGCGTAATCAGGTGCATACGAAAGAAAGAGATGCAAATATAATCGACGCGCTTTGTCAATTGACCAGTACCAGCGTAAAAAGAACTCCGATAAAATATTGTTCGTAATAATATTTAAATTATACGCAAACAAACTATTTAAATATGAAAAGTAATCCCGTCCTTCTGCAAACTTGAGGTTTTACTCGTTTTACCACACCATTTAATACTACAAGGAGCCATTGTTTCTTTTTTTTAAAGGTTTTTTTCGGACGTGTTAACAGATCACGGAACTGGCCGAAACTGATAGTTGCGTTTCGTATGGCAGCGGTTATAAGTCCTATTAGACACATGCGTTGACAGAAACAGTTCGTCTGTTATTAGGCGTCTAGTGGTTGTGTGGTCGATGGCTCATTGGCTCTGTGCACGATTACAGCGCCAACTAGCGTCCACTCAGAGCGTCCACAACTTTGTGGGCACTGTCACATTGACGTTTAGGCCGTATATTGGTGAAAAACAAAGAGAATACAAATACTACGTGTGAAAAAATATCGAAATGAAAAAATAACAAATATTTTCGACTAATAAATTGTTGTGATACCACGATTTGGGTGGAAAAAAGGTATTGAAATTATTTTGGTCATTTAAATCAAATGAGGTATGTCCAAAAAGTGTGTTTAATTTTGATTGTGTCAGGGCTTGTTTACTTCATTTATAGTTGTAGTTTTACAGTAAAACAATAAGAAAAAGCTACTGTAATGGTTTCATTATATAACAGTAAATACATTTAAATGTTCCTGTATCGCTAGTAATAAATTAAATATCGTTTTCAGATCGAAATGAGTATTGTTTTGAAGACCGGGTTTGTGAGTGTTACTCACGATATCAAATTCCAACCACAAACTGTAATTAAAGCCTAAAGGAAAGTTGTTGGTAATGGCTGGACATGTCCAAATGTAGAAGAATCAAGAACAAAAGAAGGGCAGAGTTCAATAATTCACGCTCTCATCATAAGGCAAACATCTATTACGTTGCCACCTTACAAAACGGTTTTAAACGTGAATAGAGCACGAGTAGTCACTAGTGTTAAATGTAATTGTGTTTATAATCAAAGTGGTAAATGCAAGCATATCGCTGCTTTGATCCACTTCATAAACCATGAAGAGAGCCTATCAATAACATGTCACGAGCAACAGTGGGGTAGGCCAAGTGCACGCCAATTTGCCAAAGAAAAATATTCCAAAGGGAGATATTTTGATGAAATGTTTCCAACAAAACAAAAAATATCTTATGAGCCAATGACAATAGATCTGTCAGACTTAGCAAAACACTCAGATTTAAGACCTGTGATGGAAGCTTCATCTCAAATGGAGGATGCATTTATAATTAAGGTAGACACAATAATAAAACATACAGAATCAAACTTGGTGAGAGAAGACTGTGAGGCATCTGTAATCAGTTTTTTAATTTTCAAGGATAAATTTGAAGTATATCAGACTAAATACAAGAACTACTACTACTGGAAGAACAATTACAACAGTTCTATGAAAAAAACATACAGATAAATGAAGAAACCTTAATTAATGTATGTTGTAAAACAATTGAGCAATCGAAGTGTGTAGACTGGTATGCTAACCGGCGTTTAAGAATATCAGCGAGCACAAACATTCACAATATTGAAGTGCAAAAAAGTAAAACCACTGAAAGTCTACTTTCAAGCTTTTTACACCCACGAAAAATTGAATGTGAGGCAACAAAATATGGTTCAAGAAATGAACAGCACGCTTTGCATGAATATGAAAAATTACATTCCTGTGAGGTTAAAAACGTTGGTTTAATCATAAGCAAATATCAACCTTGGCTTTGTGCCAGCATTGACGGGGTTGTCATTGAAAATGATTGTATCTTATCAAGTCTAGTTGAAATCAAATGTCCGATATCATGTTCAAAACAACCCGTGATAAATTATAATGAAAAGATGTGCAATGTCAAGTATTTAGTTTGTAAATGATAGATTAGAGTTAAAAACAAAAACCGTATTATACTCAAATTCAGGTACAGATGTATGTAACTGGAATTACTGTTTGTGATCTTTTTGTGTACTCGCCTGTAAAACATGGTAGCTGCACAGTGGGGGTCCACCGTGATGAAGCATTCATGAAACATGTCATTTTGGAAAGATTTTACTTTCAACATTATTTAAAATCATTATATTTAGAAAGTACTTATGAAAATGATAGTAATAATAATAAAACTGAACAACCAAAATGTAATTTTACTGGAAAAAATATATTCAATGTGATGTAGGTTCAGTAAAAGAAGTCAATAAGTGATACTAGTTATTTTATTATTAATGAGCAATATAAAAAGATATATATTACATATTTATGACTTATTTATTGTTGTGATTGAAGTTTGACTGAAAGTAAAAATAAGTAACATTTAATTATTTTTGCATTGTTCCGCATAATAATATGAATAAACAAAACATTATTTGATTGGAAAAATAAAGATATATTAACTGAGACACATTCTTTTTTTTAAATATTGGGGTTGTAAATTTACCAATACACAGCAGATATGTACAATGTCATCGATGCAGTAAAATAAATTTGCAGGAATTTTGTTCAAAATTTGGTAAACTCTTAACCTTTGCATTATCCTTTCGACATGAATTCTTACACTGGCAATATTATATGTTTCTTGAGTCTCTTCTGTAGAAAATTCCCTCTTATTTTTGAGAAAGGGAGGCATAACAATCTTCACCTCTTTTCCACTTTTATCTATAACTGTTTTTATTTCTGGGAAACCTTTATCGGCTAAAACAATATCGCCATCATCTAAATAATCAATCAATTCGGATTCTATCGTCATTTGCGAATCACTTTTTCTTCCACCAGCCACTTTAGACTTAAAAGAAATAAAGCCTGCAGGAGTAATACCTATGAGCAACTTAGCAGTAAATCCCTTCTTGTAATGTGAATAACAATATACACGATTATCTTCTGAAGCTGGAACTTCTATCCTGAACTCAGTGCAATCTATTATCACTCTTGTGTTACTGTATTTTGGACGGAAACAGTCTAGCATTGTAGCTTGAACAGTATCTTTATTTGGCCAAAAAACAAAATTAGCTGTTGATTTAGCTACATTTTCTAAAGTTGAATAGAAAATCCTTGAGATTGTTGTTCTGTGAACACCAAACAAGACGCTTAGAGCCGAAAATGTCATGCCAGTTTTAATTTTTATTAAAAGAATAATAAAGAGTCTATCTTCTTTGGAAATACTGTATTTGTGACAGATTGTTAATGTTTTTAATAACAATCTAAAGTTGTTGAATGTCACACCTGCGAGATCCATAAGTTACTCATCATTATGGATCGATGAAAATTGAAAACCCAGTAAAATCTGATTTTCCGGTTGAAGTTGCCATATCAATATATGTTTTTTGAGGGGTATTACATTCATTGTCCTTCATTCTCTTGTTATTTTTAATATAAATATTAGAATTGTCTATTTCTGTTTGTATTTCAGCATCACATACTTGGTTAGAAATATATCTATTACATACAAATGTATTTCCTGCATTGTTTGATTTTGAAATTATATCAACATGACATTCCTGATCACATTTTAAAGTAATTTCTACTTGATGAAATGTTTCAGATGAGTGAATACATTTTTGGTCGGTTGGTATGGTGTTAAATAATTCATTCTTCTTTCTCCTTTTCATGAAACGTTTGTACCGAGACATAGCTGCAGATTCATTTGGTATTTTAGAACGATAAATTGAAGGAAATATCGTCGGTATGTAACTGGGACTGGCTGCCTCGTCTGATTTCTTCCCACCAATAAAATGAGCACTGCATATTAAATCATTTGGTCTTGGGTACCATGGCAATCCATCAGCACTGAAAGAAAGTTGAATTCAAATAGATAAAATGTATTCTTTGATTAATATCAAATACAGGATATCTCTCACGCGTCCTACTATAAAATACTGATTTAGTTAGGAGCAAATAATGTGCGTAGGACGCGCGACGGTTTAATGTGGTTATGATGTTATTTACTCCATTCTCTTGACGGCAGCTATCCATTTCTTGCATTGTTCAAGTTTCCAAGTAGCTCTTGGGAATCGGTAAAACTTGCATTTACTATTTCTGCCAGTATTCTTGCAGTTTACAACACAACAACTACTGTGACTCATTTTTATTAGCGGACTAATGCGATTAAATAATGATATTAAAATGTATTTATGTAGAATCACTTTGCAAATTATTGACAGATACATCTGATGACAGAGCTTACATTATTTCTACTTTTGACCACCATGAGCGCTGCGATAGATTATGTTACCCCCACCTAATACTTCGCACCCAGCCACAGCACCCAGCGAATAAAATAAACTCAAACTTAAACATTTATTTATTCGACTTCTTCTAGAAGCACTTTTGAAACGTCAAATACATATTTTTAATATTTACCACCGATTCGGAAAGCAGTATCTACGGAGAAGAACCGGCAATAAAAAGTAATATAGGTAAGTTAATATTTTATAAACAACTAGATTTCCGCCCGCGGCTTCGCCCGCGTTTGCAAAGGAAAACCCGCATAGTTCCCGTTCCCGTGGGATTTCCGGGATAAAAACTATCCTATGTGTTAATCCAAGTTACCCTCTATATGTGTGCTAAATTTCATTGTAATCGGTTCAGTAGTTTTTACACATCCATACAAACTTTCGCCTTTATAATATTATATATTAGATAATATTAGATATTAGAATATTAGATATTAGATTAATAATTATACACAACGATATAATATGTATAAGAGGTCGTAGATGCATTACATGCAACGATATAATATAAATGGCGTAGATGCGTTTTAAATGTAAGTAATAATTCGAAAAATCATGGCCTCAGTTACGAAACATAATACATAAGCGTTCTAACAGACGAACGGCAAGTTGTGAACGGCAGAGACTATAAAGAGTAAAGACTTCAACCGTCGCCACCTGTCGACACTCGACGTCAGTCGTCGAAGCGTCGCGGTCGGCGGCAGCAGTCAAAACGTCGACGGCTGCCGCGGCTGTCGACATGTGGCAAGGCTTGTGACGTGTTTCGTCCGTCATATTTTCAGTCGATGACACAAAGACCAAGAGTGCGCAAATAATGTCCAGTAAGTATCTACCTTTTTTTTCATAAAAAAATTGGTTGTCAGTAAAGTCGGTTTACTGACGATAGTTGAACGTGACAACGGCCTATTGTGCTTCTTTGTCGCTCGTTCCGCGCTCTCGCTTGCACTTCAAGCCTACATGGAACGCCTCAGAGCGAGGTAACGCCGCATGAGTCATGTTTTTTCGTGCGTGCAGCCGGCTATCGAATTATAAGACGTTGTCACGTCAATAAAACTATTCCCCGTTTTCCAATTACAGCACTAGAGCGCATTATGCGGCATAATGCTTAACGTTGAATGTTTCAACTACAGCAACGCTTCGCACAATCGAGCACTCATGCGCGTGAATTGATGCGTGCAATCGATGCCAACTGTGACAGAAAATTAACAAGCAAAGAATACTTATACTCTAAAAAAGAGTTAACAAGTGTTTTCCCCTTTAGGTTGGCATTGATCGAAATGTTTTGTTTATATATTATCGTTAGTAATATTATTAATTGTTGGAAAAAATTTTAAAGCTTTCGTTTTATTGTAGTTTTGGGGCCAGGCGCGGTCCCAGTCTGAAATTTTGGGGGGGGTCACGAGGCTGGAAAGGTATGCTACCGCCCCCCCCCCATGGATTTATGAGACTGTTATTTATATTGATTACTTAAATACCCTTGAAGCTGTGAAAAAAAAGCTTATAGGTCAACGCAATCTAAAGTTTATCTATAAGTTTATGGTGCAAATTTCGACATTCGCAAGGGATTAATAACAGTTTTAAACGGAACTTTAGGTGTGCAAGTGACTCCGATACGCATTTGGCCAGTTTTTTTTAATATTTTGTACAGTATAAGATTTTTTTTATTTTATCGAGTACGATTTTGGGGGGGGTCATGTCCCCCATGACCACCCCCCTGGGACCGCGCCTGTTTGGGGCCATCCATAAATTACGTCACGCGAATTTTAGAACTTTTCAACCCCTCCCCCACTCCTTGTCACACGTTGTCACATTTTTAGTACCCCGTTCCCCCTAATGGGACGTCACACATTTTTCAAACTTATGCATGTATCTAAAAATAATCAAAAGAAAACAGTTATTTTCATTTTTTTACTTATTTTTACTTATTAAATAATCTTAAATATCGAAAATTTTAAAAATCGTAAATTTTAGTGTCCCACTTGCATTACAACATGACTCTAGGAATTAAATGTTGTTGCGTAAGAGATAATCTTATAGCGAGAGTGCGAAATTATTAATAAATACATATAGGTAAGTAGGTAGATTAAAAATTTTCTGTTCAAAGTTTTTTGCTCACGTACAAATTTCGTTTCGTTTTATTATGTCACGTCACAAAGTTTTTGAACCCCCCCTGCCCCTTGTCACATTATGTCACATAAAGATGATACCCTCCCCCCCTATTAATGTGTGACGTAATTTATGGATGGCCCCTTTTGAAGTGAAAACTTCTTTAGCGGCGTTGGGTATAAAATCAACTCACGTCAGGACACGTGACCTGATCGAAAAAAGCGTAAGACGGATGGATATCAAACATGCTCAACGTTAATAATCAAGTTTTCACTTCTGCCGGCACTCCCGGAGTGCAACCCGTCTTTTTTCGAAATAATCAAAGTTAATTCAAATTGTGTTAAAAAAATAAATATAAGTATGGATGAAGGTACAAACATTGACTTTTTTTTTATATTTCACATTTAAAATGTGAATACAATTTCATTTTAGAATTCGAATCTACAAACAAATTTGTTTACAGGAATATATTTTTGTAAACATTGCAATGGCTTGATCGAATCATTTAATGAAGCAGGCAATCATCAATGTTTTCGTGGAAAAGAATATATTTATCAAGATGAAGAAGACAACTCAATCTTATTTGTTCAATTACGTGAATAATTACGTTCATAATTAAATGAATATTTTTTTTTCAACAGTCAACACTGAACTTAGCGCAACCTGCTGGTGCATTTGAAAACTAATTCACGTTCCAATTAAGCATCAGCATAATTCGGCATTGTGCGCCACTGAGTCGCATTATGCTCTGTATTCTGTAATTGGAAAACTACCATTATTATCATGACGAGTCTTTGCTCAGCTGGTATACTTTTCCGCATCACGGTGTCTTGGCGTGATATTTAAGATTTAAAAAAAGATGTTAGGTCATCATAAGTAGCGATTGGCATTCGAAAAAAAAAGTAATTAAAAAGAACGGACCTTCGCAAACATTGTATAGGTGGAGAAGCCATAACAAATAACAATGTTTCTTTATCGGACGCCATATTGACTGCTGCCGCCGACGCGTCGACGACTGTCGTCGACAAGTGGCGACGGCTGAAGTAGCCTCTGCCGTTCGTCTCTGAAACGTATAGAATTTAAAAGCCGAAAAAGATACGGCACGCTAGGTATTCTATACGAAAAAAAATAGACATACATATCCATTTGACAGACATTTTACTGGTAGTTTTCCAATTACAGAGCATAATGCGACTCAGTTGCGCACAATGCCGAATTATGCTGATTTTTTCGGTGTTAGATAGCCCATTTATCGAGGAAGATTAAAGGCTATATTATATATATCATCACGCTAAGACCAACAAGAGCGGAGAAATGCGGGTAAAGCCGCGGGGCACAGTTGGTTTATTATACATTCAAATATTTCATGCATTATGTAAAAACGGTTATTTTAATATCGCACATGAAGACATGTCTCAAATACATTATCTATTTATATAAATCTTACCTTATATTTAAAAAGCATTTTAATAAATACGGAAATAATATTATATTCCACTTCAAAACACAATAATACTACTTGGTTCGACGCTAGGAAAATATTGAAACTATTTGATAATAATGAGGAATGCCTCAAAGTTATTTTTAAGGAAAATTAAACAATGTGATAATAATAATGGCACTATTTGCTTACATCCAACGTACCTATTCGATTTAATTAAATACACTACAAATTAATAAATTTTACAAATAACTACCTAATTCCCATACTATCTTGCATTTTTATGCAATCTAACAGTTTCGTGAATGGGTGCTTTATTTTTTTAAATTAACATTTTATCTGTGACTAAAATGCTGAATGTCAAAAATGACTTATCTATAGTTATCTGTGGTTATAAACGAACTGTCAAATGTCTCGACTCTCGATCTCGAAGTCTCGAGTTAAGACTTAGGAGCATTAGGAGTTTGGACTGGTTATTATATAACTTGTACCTTTGCATTGGCTAGAAAATATAAAATATAGCTTGTTGCTAGTTGCTACTTTATAAACGTGTGATTTTAAGTAGGTTATTATGTAGTTCACATACAAAAGTATGGAGATATTCTCTAATTGTTATGATAAAACAGTTCAGGTAATCTTGCCGTGCAAATTGGGAAAGATTTTCGACGCGATTGTATTGTCAGTGTAAATTTGTGTATATAAAATCCTCGTGGTTTGTGTTTGGCTTATTTATATATTTAAGTTAAATTTAAAATTAAAATTTTAAGTTAAAAACGGCGAAGCCGGGGCGGACCGCTATTTAAATAATTTAACTAGCGGTCCGCCCCGGCTTCGCCCGTGGTACATGCTAACGTTTTCTCTTCATAAGAACTCTAACGTTCTTCAAGGAATATTAAAAATAAAAATTAACGAAATCGGGTCAGCCAATCTCGTGTTAGCAACACATTTGGCGATTCATTTTTATTATATAGATTGTTGCCTCTGCCTCTAGCTACGCTTTGTCATTCAGCTCAGTCTGAAATTTTCTACAACTGCAGTACAATTGTATACTTTGACATCGTTGTTCGTAATTATCTCAATTAAATATAAGAAAGTATTGTTTTTTCCGAATTCGGTCATCCATATTAATATTATGAATGCAGAAATCTGTTGTCCATCTGTGATGTCTTCATGGCTTTTACAGCATCATCAATTTGTAAGTCAATTTGAAATAACAATTGTCGTAATAAAACTTATTTTGATCACAATCTTAACACATATGAATTAACTCAGCGTAAAATGAGCTTAACGCAATGCAATGACTTGTCTAATTCTGTGACAAACACCATAATTCGGTGATAGTACTTCTCTAATTCTGTTATAACCGAATCAAGCGAGTATTTATTATTTTTTACCACAAAAGTAACAAAAAAATAAAATTAATAAAAAATATAAACATATTGAACGTAATAATTATTTGTTTATTAATCATTGAGAAACTATCAAAAGAGGGGAACAATAAAAAACAATATTGGACTTACAACCATCACACATAAAAATTTCTTGGTTGTCATTTATAATTTGACTTTGGCGATGGGTATGATAAGTAATTAGTACAGAACGAGCATGGTATCCAGTCGGCTCCATTGTGTAACTTTACATCTTGTG